>NW_027039863.1:48497-55997 GCF_034236695.1 Oncorhynchus nerka | reverse complement strand
CTTTCTCTCTGTCTCTCTCTCTCTCTCTCTCTCTGTCTCTGTCTTTCTCTCTGTCTCTCTGTCTCTCTCTCTCTTTCTCTCTGTCTCTCTCTCTGTCTCTCTCTCTCTCTCTGCCAGGTAACTCTCTCTCTGTTTACATCTCTCTGTCTCTTTCTCTGTCTCTCTGTCTTTCTCTCTGTCTCTCTCTCTCTGTCTCTGTCTCTCTGCCTCTCTCTCTGTTTCTCTCCAGGTAACTGTGTCTCTGTGTCTCTGTGTCTCTCTCTCTGTGTCTCTCTCATCTCATCTTATATTACATCTACCAGGTAACTGTCTCTACCAGGTAACTCTTATATTACATGTCTAACATCCATTATATTACATCTCTCTTAACATCTCTCATCTCTCTTATATTACTCTACCAGTCTCTCTCCATTATATTACATCTACCAGGTCTCTCATCTACCAGGTAACTCTTATATTACATCTACCCATTATATTACTCTCTCTCTCTCTACCAGGTAACATCTCTCTCTCTCTCTCTACTCTAACATACCAGAACTCATCTCTAACATACTCTCTACTCTACATTATATTACTCTGGTAACTCTTATATTACTCTCTCTGCCTCTGTCTCTGTCTCTGTCTCTCTCTTTCTTTCTCTCACTAACATCTTTCTCTTACTCTTCCTCCCCCTCTCTCTTTCTCTCTCTCTCTCCCCTATCTCCCTATCAATTCAATTCAATTCAATCTACCAGGGCTTTATCTCTCCCTCTCTCTGTTTCTTTCTCTCTTTTAGGATGTGAGGAGATTCATTAAGACATCTCTGGGTAACATACATTATATTACTCTGGGTCCTCCAGTGTACCCATTCAGACTGACAATGGATACATCTACCAGGTAACATACATTATATTACATCTACCAGGTAACATCCATTATATTACATCTACCAGGTAACATACCAGGTAACATCCATTATATTACATCTACCAGGTAACATCCATTATATTACATCTACCAGGTAACATACCAGGTAACATCCATTATATTACATCTACCTGGTAACATACATTATATTACATCTACCAGGTAACATCCATTATATTACATCTACCAGGTAACATCCATTATATTACATCTACCAGGTAACATCCATTATATTACATCTACCAGGTAACATACATTATATTACATCTACCAGGTAACATCCATTATACTACATCTACCAGGTAACACACATTATATTACATCTACCAGGTAACATACATTATATTACATCTACCAGGTAACATACATTATATTACATCTACCAGGTAACATACATTATATTACATCTACCTGGTAACATACCAGGTAACATACATTATATTACATCTACCAGGTAACATACATTATATTACATCTACCAGGTAACATACCAGGTAACATACATTATATTACATCTACCAGGTAACATACATTATATTACATCTACCAGGTAACATACATTATATTACATCTACCAGGTAACATACATTATATTACATCTACCAGGTAACATCCATTATATTACATCTACCAGGTAACATACATTATATTACATCTACCAGGTAACATACATTATATTACATCTACCAGGTAACATCCATTATATTACATCTACCAGGTAACATCCATTATATTACATCTACCAGGTAACATCACATTATATTACATCTACCAGGTAACATCCATTATATTACATCTACCAGGTAACATACATTATATTACATCTACCAGGTAACATATACCTGGTAACATCATACCTACCAGGTAACATACATTATATTACATCTACCAGGTAACATACATTATATTACATCTACCAGGTAACATACATTATACTACATCTACCAGGTAACATATATTATCTACCAGGTAACATACATTATATTACAGGTAACATACATTATATTACATCTACCAGGTAACATACATTATATTACATCTACCTGGTAACATACCAGGTAACATACATTATATTACATCTACCAGGTAACATCCATTATATTACATCTACCAGGTAACATCCATTATACTACATCTACCAGGTAACATCCATTATATTACATCTACCAGGTAACATCCATTATACTACATCTACCAGGTAACATCCATTATATTACATCTACCAGGTAACACACATTATATTACATCTACCCGGTAACATACCAGGTAACATACATTATATTACATCTACCTGGTAACATACCAGGTAACATACATTATATTACATCTACCAGGTAACATACATTATATTACATCTACCAGGTAACATACCAGGTAACATACATTATATTACATCTACCAGGTAACATCCATTATACTACATCTACCAGGTAACATACATTATACTACATCTACCAGGTAACATACATTATATTACATCTACCAGGTAACATACATTATATTACATCTACCAGGTAACATCCATTATACTACATCTACCAGGTAACATACATTATATTACATCTACCAGGTAACATACATTATATTACATCTACCAGGTAACATACATTATATTACATCTACCAGGTAACACACATTATATTACATCTACCAGGTAACATCCATTATATTACATCTACCAGGTAACATACATTATATTACATCTACCAGGTAACATCCATTATATTACATCTACCAGGTAACATACATTATATTACATCTACCAGGTAACATCCATTATATTACATCTACCAGGTAACATACATTATATTACATCTACCAGGTAACATCCATTATATTACATCTACCAGGTAACATACATTATATTACATCTACCAGGTAACATCCATTATATTACATCTACCAGGTAACATACCAGGTAACATCCATTATATTACATCTACCAGGTAACATCCATTATATTACATCTACCAGGTAACATCCATTATATTACATCTACCAGGTAACATCCATTATATTACATCTACCAGGTAACATCCATTATATTACATCTACCAGGTAACATACCAGGTAACATCCATTATATTACATCTACCAGGTAACATCCATTATATTACATCAACCAGGTAACATCCATTATATTACATCAACCAGGTAACATCCATTATATTACATCTACCAGGTAACATACCAGGTAACATCCATTATATTACATCTACCAGGTAACATATATTATATTACATCTACCAGGTAACATCCATTATATTACATCTACCAGGTAACATCCATTATATTACATCTACCAGGTAACATACCAGGTAACATCCATTATATTACATCTACCAGGTAACATCCATTATATTACATCTACCAGGTAACATCCATTATATTACATTATATTACATCTACCAGGTAACATCCATTATATTACATCTACCAGGTAACACACATTATATTACATCTACCAGGTAACATCCATTATATTACATCTACCAGGTAACATCCATTATATTACATCTACCAGGTAACATCCATTATATTACATCTACCAGGTAACATCCATTATATTACATCTACCAGGTAACATCCATTATATTACATCTACCAGGTAACACACATTATATTACATCTACCAGGTAACATACATTATATTACATCTACCAGGTAACATCCATTATACTACACTGCATTGCAGTGCTTGAGGCGTCACTACAGACCCTGGTTTGATCCCAGGCTGTGTCACCGGGAGGCCCGTGAGGTGCCGCACTATTGGCCCAGCGTCGTCCGGGTTAGGGGAGGGTTTGGCCCAGCGTCGTCCGGGTTAGGGGAGGGTTTGGCCCAGCGTCTTCCTGGGTTAGGGGAGGGTTTGGCCCAGCGTCGTCCAGGGAGGGTTTGGCCCAGCGTCGTCCGGGTTAGGGGAGGGTTTAGCCCAGCGTCGTCCGGGTTAGGGGAGGGTTTGGCCCAGCGTCGTCCGGGGAGGGTTTGGCCCAGCGTCGTCCGGGTTAGGGGAGGGTTTAGCCCAGCGTCGTCCGGGTTAGGGGAGGGTTTGGCCCAGCGTCGTCCGGGTTAGGGGAGGGTTTGGCCCAGCGTCGTCCGGGTTAGGGGAGGGTTTGGCCCAGCGTCTTCCCGGGTTAGGGGAGGGTTTGGCCGGTCGGGATTTCCTTGTCCCATCGCTCTCTATCGACTCCTTGTGGCAGGCCGGGGCGCCTGCAAGCCCACTCCCGTTCGCCAGTTGGACGATGTTTCCTACGACACATTTGGTGCGGCTCGCTTCCTGGTTACACGAGCAATGTATCAAGAAGCAGTATGGCTTCACCTCTCCCGAGTCCGTAGGGAAGTTACACAGATGGGCCCAGACTGTAACTTGAAAATAAAAGAGAGCCGCACTGTCTTCATCAGGGTATGATGAAGTATGCTGATGAGGTATGGTTGTACCCTGATGAAGACACGGTGGTAATTACATTTTATTTTTGCATCTGAGCTCCTAGAGTGTGCGGCTCTCTTTTATTTTCAAGTTTTCTACTCCCGCTAGCCAGCACCTCGTCTAAATAGGTGTGCGTTTCTTTTTCTACAAGACTGTAACTACCATATGGGAAGAAAATGGGATAAAAGTACTAAAAAAAAAGTATAATTTGGGACCTGATGCCTCTGTGCTTGGCACTCAGCATTAAGGAGAAAGATTGGGGGTAAGGTCCTGCTCCAGACTTGTGTCCTGTCCAGGGGGTGTCCTGTACATCAAGCTGTCTCACTACAGAAACAGGAGATAGACTAGTGTCCTGTCCAGGGGGTGTACTGTACATCAAGCTGTCTCACTACAGAAACAGGAGATAGACTAGTGTCCTGTCCAGGGGGAGTACTGTACATCAAGCTGTCTCACTACAGAAACAGGAGATAGACTTGTGTCCTGTCCAGGGGGTGTACTGTACATCAAGCTGTCTCACTACAGAAACAGGAGATAGACTAGTGTCCTGTCCAGGGGGATGTACTGTACATCAAGCTGTCTCACTACAGAAACAGGAGATAGACTAGTGTCCTGTCCAGGGGGATGTACTGTACATCAAGCTGTCTCACTACAGAAACAGGAGATAGACTAGTGTCCTGTCCAGGGGGTGTACTGTACATCAAGCTGTCTCACTACAGAAACAGGAGATAGACTAGTGTCCTGTCCAGGGGGATGTACTGTACATCAAGCTGTCTCACTACAGAAACAGGAGATAGACTAGTGTCCTGTCCAGGGGGTGTACTGTACATCAAGCTGTCTCACTACAGAAACAGGAGATAGACTAGTGTCCTGTCCAGGGGGATGTACTGTACATCAAGCTGTCTCACTACAGAAACAGGAGATAGACTAGTGTCCTGTCCAGGGGGTGTACTGTACATCAAGCTGTCTCACTACAGAAACAGGAGATAGACTAGTGTCCTGTCCAGGGGGTGTACTGTACATCAAGCTGTCTCACTACAGAAACAGGAGATAGACTAGTGTCCTGTCCAGGGGGTGTACTGTACATCAAGCTGTCTCACTACAGAAACGGGAGATAGACTAGTGTCCTGTCCAGGGGGTGTACTGTACATCAAGCTGTCTCACTACAGAAACAGGAGATAGACTAGTGTCCTGTCCAGGGGGTGTCCTGTACATCAAGCTGTCTCACTACAGAAACAGGAGATAGACTAGTGTCCTGTCCAGGGAGTGTACTGTACATCAAGCTGTCTCACTACAGAAACAGGAGATAGACTAGTGTCCTGTCCAGGGGGTGTACTGTACATCAAGCTGTCTCACTACAGAAACAGGAGATAGACTAGTGTCCTGTCCAGGGGATGTACTGTACATCAAGCTGTCTCACTACAGAAACAGGAGATAGACTAGTGTCCTGTCCAGGGGGATGTACTGTACATCAAGCTGTCTCACTACAGAAACAGGAGATAGACTAGTGTCCTGTCCAGGGGGTGTCCTGTACATCAAGCTGTCTCACTACAGAAACAGGAGATAGACTAGTGTCCTGTCCAGGGGGTGTCCTGTACATCAAGCTGTCTCACTACAGAAACAGGAGATAGACTAGTGTCCTGTCCAGGGGGTGTCCTGTACATCAAGCTGTCTCACTACAGAAACAGGAGATAGACTAGTGTCCTGTCCAGGGGGTGTACTGTACATCAAGCTGTCTCACTACAGAAACAGGAGATAGACTAGTGTCCTGTCCAGGGGTGTCCTGTACATCAAGCTGTCTCACTACAGAAACAGGAGATAGACTAGTGTCCTGTCCAGGGGTGTCTGTACATCAAGCTGTCTCACGACAGAAACAGGAGATAGACTAGTGTCCTGTCCAGGGGGAGTACTGTACATCAAGCTGTCTCACTACAGAAACAGGAGATAGACTAGTGTCCTGTCCAGGGGGATGTACTGTACATCAAGCTGTCTCACTACAGAAACAGGAGATAGACTAGTGTCCTGTCCAGGGGGATGTACTGTACATCAAGCTGTCTCACTACAGAAACAGGAGATAGACTAGTGTCCTGTCCAGGGGGTGTACTGTACATCAAGCTGTCTCACTACAGAAACAGGAGATAGACTAGTGTCCTGTCCAGGGGGATGTACTGTACATCAAGCTGTCTCACTACAGAAACAGGAGATAGACTAGTGTCCTGTCCAGGGGGGATGTACTGTACATCAAGCTGTCTCACTACAGAAACAGGAGATAGACTAGTGTCCTGTCCAGGGGGATGTACTGTACATCAAGCTGTCTCACTACAGAAACAGGAGATAGACTAGTGTCCTGTCCAGGGGGTGTCCTGTACATCAAGCTGTCTCACTACAGAAACAGGAGATAGACTAGTGTCCTGTCCAGGGGGTGTCCTGTACATCAAGCTGTCTCACTACAGAAACAGGAGATAGACTAGTGTCCTGTCCAGGGGGTGTCCTGTACATCAAGCTGTCTCACTACAGAAACAGGAGATAGACTAGTGTCCTGTCCAGGGGGTGTACTGTACATCAAGCTGTCTCACTACAGAAACAGGAGATAGACTAGTGTCCTGTCCAGGGGGTGTCCTGTACATCAAGCTGTCTCACGACAGAAACAGGAGATAGACTAGTGTCCTGTCCAGGGGGTGTCCTGTACATCAAGCTGTCTCACGACAGAAACAGGAGATAGACTAGTGTCCTGTCCAGGGGGAGTACTGTACATCAAGCTGTCTCACTACAGAAACAGGAGATAGACTTGTGTCCTGTCCAGGGGGTGTACTGTACATCAAGCTGTCTCACTACAGAAACAGGAGATAGACTAGTGTCCTGTCCAGGGGGATGTACTGTACATCAAGCTGTCTCACTACAGAAACAGGAGATAGACTAGTGTCCTGTCCAGGGGGATGTACTGTACATCAAGCTGTCTCACTACAGAAACAGGAGATAGACTAGTGTCCTGTCCAGGGGGTGTACTGTACATCAAGCTGTCTCACTACAGAAACAGGAGATAGACTAGTGTCCTGTCCAGGGGGATGTACTGTACATCAAGCTGTCTCACTACAGAAACAGGAGATAGACTAGTGTCCTGTCCAGGGGGTGTACTGTACATCAAGCTGTCTCACTACAGAAACAGGAGATAG
>NW_027039863.1:38497-43497 GCF_034236695.1 Oncorhynchus nerka | reverse complement strand
CCTGGTCTTGGATCTGAACCCAGTAGTTCATCATGCCTGGTCTGAGATCTGAACCCAGTCGTTCATTATGCCTAGTCTGGGATCTGAACCCAGTAGTTCATTATACCTGGTCTGGGATCTGAACCCAGTAGTTCATTATACCTGGTCTGGGATCTGAACCTAGTAGTTCATTCTACCTGGTCTGGGATCTGGACCCAGTAGTTCATTATACCTGGTCTTGGATCTGAACCCAGTAGTTCATTATGCCTGGTCTGGGATCTGAATCCAGTAGTTCATTATACCTGGTCTTGGATCTGAACCCAGTAGTTCATTCTACCTGGTCTGGGATCTGAACCCAGTAGTTCATCTGAACCCAGTAGTTCATTATACCTGGTCTTGGATCTGAACCCAGTAGTTCATTATACCTGGTCTTGGATTATGAACCCAGTCGTTCATTATGCCTGGTCTGGAATCTGAACTCAGTAGTTCATTCTACCTGGTCTGGGATCTGAACCCAGTAATTCATCTGAACCCAGTAGTTCATCTGAACCCAGTAGTTCATCTGAACCCAGTAATTCATCTGAACCCAGTAGTTCATCTGAACCCAGTAGTTCATTATACCTGGTTTGGGATTTGAACTGACAACCTTCCGGTCCACCTCTCTAACCTGTTGCTACCTGTTGCTATGTACTGAGTGGGGATTAGTTTAGTTTATTCCACTAAACATGGCAGCTGAAAGCTGAATTGCGTATACATCAGGAAATTCAAGAAAACCAAAATATATCAATAAATGGGATACAGTATCAAGAAAGATCAGACGTCACAGATGGGATCAGGGTTGGTGCACAGCTTCCATTTTGGATGGTCAGCTGATGAATATCAATGGTCCTGAGGAGGAGGGAGGATCTCAGTCACATTCAAGGAGACAGAGACAGACAGGTCCCAGGAGACAGAGACAGACAGGTCAGAGAGACAGAGACAGACAGGTCACAGGAGCAGAGACAGACAGGTCCCAGGAGACAGAGACAGACAGGTCAGGGAGACAGAGACAGACAGGTCACAGGAGACAGAGACAGACAGGTCCCAGGAGACAGAGACAGACAGGTCAGGGAGACAGAGACAGACAGGTCAAGGAGACAGAGACAGACAGGTCCCAGGAGACAGAGACAGACAGGTCAGGGAGACAGGTCATGGAGACAGAGACAGACAGGTCACAGGAGACAGAGACAGACAGGTCCCAGGAGACAGAGACAGACAGGTCAGGGAGACAGAGACAGACAGGTCCCAGGAGACAGAGACAGACAGGCCAGGGAGACAGATAGATCCATAGCAGCTGTTATTATGTTCAGCCTGTGGTTTGTAGTGTGTGGGTTTTTACTCTTGTTTGTGAATACTGGTTGTTCTGCTAAAACAACACCAGGGTGTACGTACTGTTGTGCACTGGGATTTCTCTTTCTTTATTTGTGCATAGGCTTGTACCATTTCATCAAGATCATCTCTGAAACCATTCAGATGTGAAGGTCTGAACAATGTTAGTTTCAAAATAAAGCTTGGTTAACTCAGGTGTGTCTCAATTTGGCCCAGAGGCAGGTATTCTGTCTAGGTGCAGTTACATAAAGCTGCCACAAGTGGCGCCGGTGTGCCCTCCTCCACTTGTTCTGAACCCTTAACACACCAGAGAGAAAGAATGGCAGGTGTGGTAGCAGTGTTTGTAGCACAGCCAGCTAGCCTTCTAGATGTCTACACAGCCAGCAGTACATGTAAGTACAACTTCACTCAGACATCACCTTCTACTGTAATGACAGGTACAACTTCACTCAGACATCACCTCCTACTGTAATGACAGGTACAACAGGTACAGGTTCACTCAGACATCACCTTCTACTGTAATGACAGGTACAACAGGTACAGGTTCACTCAGACATCACCTCCTACTGTAATGACAGGTACAACAGGTACAACTTCACTCAGACATCACCTCCTACTGTAATGACAGGTACAACAGGTACAGGTTCACTCAGACATCACCTTCTACTGTAATGACAGGTACAACAGGTACAGGTTCACTCAGACATCACCTCCTACTGTAATGACAGGTACAGGTTCACTCAGACATCACCTTCTACTGTAATGACAGGTACAACAGGTACAGTTTCACTCAGACATCACCTCCTACTGTAATGACAGGTACAACAGGTACAACTTCACTCAGACATCACCTCCTACTGTAATGACAGGTACAACAGGTACATCTTCACTCAGACATCACCTTCTACTGTAATGACAGGTACAACTTCACTCAGACATCACCTTCTACTGTAATGACAGGTACAACAGGTACAGGTTCACTCAGACATCACCTTCTACTGTAATGACAGGTACAACAGGTACAGGTTCACTCAGACATCACCTTCTACTGTAATGACAGGTACAACAGGTACAACTTCACTCAGACATCACCTCCTACTGTAATGACAGGTACAACAGGTACAGGTTCACTCAGACATCACCTTCTACTGTAATGACAGGTACAACAGGTACAGGTTCACTCAGACATCACCTCCTACTGTAATGACAGGTACAACTTCACTCAGACATCACCTCCTACTGTAATGACAGGTACAACAGGTACAGGTTCACTCAGACATCACCTTCTACTGTAATGACAGGTACAACAGGTACAGGTTCACTCAGACATCACCTCCTACTGTAATGACAGGTACAACAGGTACAACTTCACTCAGACATCACCTCCTACTGTAATGACAGGTACAACAGGTTTCACTCAGACATCACCTTCTACTGTAATGACAGGTACAACAGGTACAGGTTCACTCACATCACCTCCTACTGAATGACATACAGGTTCACTCAGACATCACCTTCTACTGTAATGACAGGTACAACAGGTACAGTTTCACTCAGACATCACCTCCTACTGTAATGACAGGTACAACAGGTACAACTTCACTCAGACATCACCTCCTACTGTAATGACAGGTACAACAGGTACATCTTCACTCAGACATCACCTTCTACTGTAATGACAGGTACAACAGGTACATCTTCACTCAGACATCACCTTCTACTGTAATGACAGGTACAACTTCACTCAGACATCACCTTCTACTGTAATGACAGGTACAACAGGTACAGGTTCACTCAGACATCACCTTCTACTGTAATGACAGGTACAACAGGTACAACTTCACTCAGACATCACCTCCTACTGTAATGACAGGTACAACAGGTACAGGTTCACTCAGACATCACCTTCTACTGTAATGACAGGTACAACAGGTACAGGTTCACTCAGACATCACCTCCTACTGTAATGACAGGTACAGGTTCACTCAGACATCACCTTCTACTGTAATGACAGGTACAACAGGTACAGTTTCACTCAGACATCACCTCCTACTGTAATGACAGGTACAACAGGTACAACTTCACTCAGACATCACCTCCTACTGTAATGACAGGTACAACAGGTACATCTTCACTCAGACATCACCTTCTACTGTAATGACAGGTACAACAGGTACATCTTCACTCAGACATCACCTTCTACTGTAATGACAGGTACAACTTCACTCAGACATCACCTTCTACTGTAATGACAGGTACAACAGGTACATCTTCACTCAGACATCACCTCCTACTGTAATGACAGGTACAACAGGTACAACTTCACTCAGACATCACCTCCTACTGTAATGACAGGTACAACAGGTACAGGTTCACTCAGACATCACCTTCTATTGTAATGACAGGTACAACTTCACTCAGACATCACCTTCTACTGTAATGACAGGTACAACAGGTACAGCTTCACTCAGACATCACCTTCTACTGTAATGACAGGTACAGCTTCACTCAGACATCACCTTCTACTGTAATGACAGGTACAGCTTCACTCAGACATCACCTTCTACTGTAATGACAGGTACAGGTTCACTCAGACATCACCTTCTACTGTAATGACAGGTACAGGTTCACTCAGACATCACCTCCTACTGTAATGACAGGTACAACAGGTACAGGTTCACTCAGACATCACCTTCTATTGTAATGACAGGTACAACTTCACTCAGACATCACCTTCTACTGAATGCACTCAGGGGTTGTTCACTAGACATCACCTTCTACTGTAATGAAAACAGCTTCACTCAGACATCACCTTCTACTGTAATGACAGGTACAACTCAGACATCACCTTCTACTGTAATGACAGGTACAGGTTTACAATAATGACATCACCTTCTACTGTAATGACAGGTACAGGTTCACCCATCACCTCCTACTGTAATGGCAGAATGACTTTACCTCAGACATCACCCAGGTCCTACTGTAATGGCAGAATGACTTTACCTCCGCCTGAATGCCCAGGTTGTGTTCATTAGAGTCAAATGGAAGAAAACAGACTGAAACAGCCTGAATTCATCTAATATGAAAAACTCCATTTCCTTTTCAATTGCAAAACGTTTTACAATAATGATTACAACCCAGGTGTATAACAGCCCATGTGTCTCCCACAGTGCATGTAGACTCGGCCCAGGTGTGTACCCGTAGACTCGGCCCAGGTGTGTACCCGTACTCGGCCCAGGTGTGTACCCGTAGACTCGGCCCAGGTGTGTACCCGTAGACTAGGTCCAGGTGTGTACCCGTAGACTAGGTCCAGGTGTGTACCCGTAGACTTGGCCCAGGTGTGTACCCGTAGACTTGTCCCAGGTGTGTACCCGTAGACTTGTCCCAGGTGTGTACCCGTAGACTTGGCCCAGGTGTGTACCCGTAGACTTGGCCCAGGTGTGTACCCGTAGACTGGGCCCAGGTGTGTACCCGTAGACTGGGCCCAGGTGTGTACCCGTAGACTGGGCCCAGGTGTGTACCCGTAGACTGGGCCCAGGTGTGTACCCGTAGACTGGGCCCAGGTGTGTACCCGTAGACTCGGCCCAGGTGTGTACCCAGGTGTGTACCCGTAGACTCGGCCCAGGTGTGTACCCGTAGACTCGGCCCAGGTG
>NW_027039863.1:12500-37997 GCF_034236695.1 Oncorhynchus nerka | reverse complement strand
GTACACACCTGGGCCGAGTCTACGGGTACACACCTGGGCCGAGTCTACGGGTACACACCTGGGCCGAGTCCACGGGTACACACCTGGGCCGAGCCCACGGGTACACACCTGGGCCGAGTCCACGGGTACACACCTGGGCCGAGTCCACGGGTACACACCTGGGCCGAGTCCACGGGTACACACACACCTGTACACACCTGGGCCGAGTCCAAACGGGTACACACCTGGGCCGAGTCTACGGGTACACACCTGGGCCGAGTCTACGGGTACACACCTGGGCCGAGTCACGGGTACACACCTGGGCCGAGTCTACGGGTACACACCTGGGCCGAGTCTACGGGTACACACCTGGGCCGAGTCTACGGGTACACACCTGGGCCGAGTACGGGTACACACCTGGGCCGAGTCCACGGGTACACACCTGGGCCGAGACGGGTACACACCTGGGCCGAGTCTACGGGTACACACCTGGGCCGAGTCCACGGGTACACACCTGGGCCGAGTCAGCCCACGGGTACACACCTGGGCCGAGTCCACGGGTACACACCTGGGCCGAGTCCACGGGTACACACCTGGGCCGAGTCACGGGTACACACCTGGGCCGAGTCCACGGGTACACACCTGGGCCGAGTCTACGGTACACACGGGTACACACCTGGGCCGAGTCTACGGGTACACACCTGGGCCGAGCCACGGGTACACACCTGGGCCGAGTCCACGGGTACACACCTGGGCCGAGTCTACGGGTACACACCTGGGCCGAGTCCACGGGTACACACCTGGGCCGAGTCTACGGGTACACACCTGGGCCGAGTCACGGGTACACACCTGGGCCGAGTCCCGGGTACACACGGGTACACACCTGGGCACGGAGTACACACCTGGGGTCCACGGGTACACACCTGGGGAGTCTACGGGTACACACCTGGGCCCAGTCTACGGGTACACACCTGGGCCTGGGAGTCTACGGGTACACACCTGGGCCGAGTCCCACGGGTACACACCTGGGCCTGGGCCGAGTCTACGGGTACACACCTGGGCCGAGTCCACGGGTACACACCTGGGCCGAGTCCACGGGTACACACCTGGGCCGAGTCTACGGGTACACACCTGGGCCCAGTCTACGGGTACACACCTGGGCCCAGTCTACGGGTACACACCTGGGCCCAGTCTACGGGTACACACCTGGGCCGAGTCCACGGGTACACACCTGGGCCGAGTCCACGGGTACACACCTGGGCCGAGTCCACGGGTACACACCTGGGCCGAGTCTACGGGTACACACCTGGGCCGAGTCTACGGGTACACACCTGGGCCGAGTCTACGGGTACACACCTGGGCCGAGTCTACGGGTACACACCTGGGCCGAGTCTACGGGTACACACCTGGGCCGAGTCTACGGGTACACACCTGGGCCGAGTCTACGGGTACACACCTGGGCCGAGTCTACGGTACACACCTGGGCCGAGTCTACGGGTACACACCTGGGCCGAGTCCACGGGTACACACCTGGGCCGAGTCCCACGGGTACACACCTGGGGCCAGTCTACGGGTACACACCTGGGTACACACCACCTGGTACACACCGAGTCCACGGGTACACACCTGGGTACACACCTGGGCCGAGTCTACGGGTACACACCTGGGCCGAGTCTACGGGTACACACCTGGGCCCAGTCTACGGGTACACACCTGGGCCCAGTCTACGGGTACACACCTGGGCCCAGTCTACGGGTACACACCTGGGCCCAGTCTACGGGTACACACCTGGGCCCAGTCTACGGGTACACACCTGGGCCCAGTCTACGGGTACACACCTGGGCCCAGTCTACGGGTACACACCTGGGCCCAGTCTACGGGTACACACCTGGGCCCAGTCTACGGGTACACACCTGGGCCAAGTCTACAGGTACACACCTGGGCCGAGTCTACATGCACTGTGGGAGACACATGGGCTGTTATACACCTGGGTTGTATTCATTATTGTAAAAAGTTTTGCAATTTAAAAGGAAATGGAGTTTTTCATATTAGATGAATTCAGACTGTTTCAGTCTGTTTTCTTCCATTTGACTCCTAATGAACACAACCCTGAGATGCATTCAGGCGGAGGTAAAGTCATTCTGCCATTACAGTAGGAGGTGATGTCTGAGGTAAAGTCATTCTGCCATTACAGTAGGAGGTGATGTCTGAGGTAAAGTCATTCTGCCATTACAGTAGGAGGTGATGTCTGAGGTAAAGTCATTCTGCCATTACAGTAGGAGGTGATGTCTGAGGTAAAGTCATTCTGCCATTACAGTAGGAGGTGATGTCTGAGGTAAAGTCATTCTGCCATTACAGTAGGAGGTGATCTCTGAGGTAAAGTCATTCTGCCATTACAGTAGGAGGTGATGTCTGAGTGAACCTGTACCTGTCATTACAGTAGGAGGTGATGTCTGAGTGAACCTGTACCTGTCATTACAATAGAAGGTGATGTCTGAGTGAAGCTGTACCTGTCATTACAGTAGGAGGTGATGTCTGAGTGAAGTTGTACCTGTTGTACCTGTCATTACAGTAGGAGGTGATGTCTGAGTGAAGTTGTACCTGTTGTACCTGTCATTACAGTAGGAGGTGATGTCTAAGTGAAGCTGTACCTGTTGTACCTGTCATTACAGTAGAAGGTGATGTCTAAGTGAAGTTGTACCTGTTGTACCTGTCATTACAGTAGAAGGTGATGTCTGAGTGAAGCTGTACCTGTTGTACCTGTCATTACAGTAGAAGGTGATGTCTGAGTGAAGTTGTACCTGTCATTACAGTAGAAGGTGATGTCTGAGTGAAGCTGTACCTGTCTTTACAGTAGGAGGTGATGTCTAAGTGAAGCTGTACCTGTTGTACCTGTCATTACAGTAGAAGGTGATGTCTGAGTGAAGTTGTACCTGTCATTACAGTAGAAGGTGATGTCTAAGTGAAGCTGTACCTGTTGTACCTGTCATTACAGTAGAAGGTGATGTCTGAGTGAAGCTGTACCTGTCATTACAGTAGGAGGTGATGTCTAAGTGAAGCTGTACCTGTTGTACCTGTCATTACAGTAGAAGGTGATGTCTGAGTGAAGTTGTACCTGTCATTACAGTAGAATGTGATGTCTGAGTGAAGCTGTACCTGTCATTACAGTAGGAGGTGATGTCTGAGTGAAGCTGTACCTGTTGTACCTGTCATTACAGTAGAAGGTGATGTCTGAGTGAAGTTGTACCTGTTGTACCTGTCATTACAATAGAAGGTGATGTCTGAGTGAAGCTGTACCTGTTGTACCTGTCATTACAGTAGAAGGTGATGTCTGAGTGAAGTTGTACCTGTTGTACCTGTCATTACAGTAGAAGGTGATGTCTGAGTGAAGCTGTACCTGTCATTACAGTAGGAGGTGATGTCTGAGTGAAGCTGTACCTGTTGTACCTGTCATTACAGTAGAAGGTGATGTCTGAGTGAACCTGTACCTGTCATTACAGTAGGAGGTGATGTCTGGGTGAACCTGTACCTGCTGTACCTGTCATTACAATAGAAGGTGATGTCTGAGTGAAGTTGTACCTGTCATTACAGTAGAAGGTGATGTCTGAGTGAACCTGTCATTACAGTAGAAGGTGATGTCTGAGTGAACCTGTATCTGTCATTACAGTAGAAGGTGATGTCTGAGTGAAGTTGTACCTGTCATTACAGTAGAAGGTGATGTCTGAGTGAACCTGTCATTACAGTAGGAGGTGATGTCTGAGTGAAGTTGTACCTGTTGTAGCTGTCATTACAGTAGGAAGTGATGTCTGAGTGAAGTTGTACCTGTCATTACAGTAGGAGGTGATGTCTGAGTGAAGTTGTACCTGTCATTACAGTAGAAGGTGATGTCTGAGTGAACCTGTACCTGTCATTACAGTAGAAGGTGATGTCTGAGTGAACCTGTACCTGATGTACCTGTCATTACAGTAGAAGGTGATGTCTGAGTGAAGTTGTACCTGTCATTACAGTAGAAGGTGATGTCTGAGTGAACCTGTACCTGTCATTACAGTAGAAGGTGATGTCTGAGTGAACCTGTACCTGTTGTACCTGTCATTACAGTAGGAGGTGATGTCTGAGTGAAGCTGTACCTGTCATTACAGTAGGAGGTGATGTCTGAGTGAACCTGTACCTGTTATTACAGTAGAAGGTGATGTCTGAGTGAAGTTGTACCTGTTGTACCTGTCATTACAGTAGGAGGTGATGTCTGAGTGAAGTTGTATCTGTCATTACAGTAGAAGGTGATGTCTGAGTGAAGCTGTACCTGTCATTACAGTAGGAGGTGATGTCTGGGTGAACCTGTACCTGTCATTACAGTAGAAGGTGATGTCTGAGTGAAGCTGTACCTGTTGTACCTGTCATTACAGTAGAAGGTGATGTCTGAGTGAAGCTGTACCTGTCATTACAGTAGAAGGTGATGTCTGAGTGAAGTTGTACCTGTCATTACAGTAGAAGGTGATGTCTGAGTGAAGCTGTACCTGTTGTACCTGTCATTACAGTAGAAGGTGATGTCTGAGTGAAGTTGTACCTGTCATTACAGTAGATGGTGATGTCTGAGTGAAGCTGTACCTGTCATTACAGTAGAAGGTGATGTCTGAGTGAAGCTATACCTGTTGTACCTGTCATTACAATAGAAGGTGATGTCTGAGTGAAGCTGTACCTGTTGTACCTGTCATTACAGTAGAAGGTGATGTCTGAGTGAACCTGTACCTGTCATTACAGTAGGAGGTGATGTCTGAGTGAACCTGTACCTGTTGTACCTGTCATTACAGTAGAAGGTGATGTCTGAGTGAAGTTGTACCTGTCATTACAGTAGAAGGTGATGTCTGAGTGAAGCTGTACCTGTTGTACCTGTCATTACAGTAGAAGGTGATGTCTGAGTGAACCTGTACCTGTCATTACAGTAGGAGGTGATGTCTGTGTGAACCTGTACCTGTTGTACCTGTCATTACAGTAGAAGGTGATGTCTGAGTGAAGTTGTACCTGTCATTACAGTAGAAGGTGATGTCTGAGTGAAGCTGTACCTGTTGTACCTGTCATTACAGTAGAAGGTGATGTCTGAGTGAACCTGTACCTGTCATTACAGTAGGAGGTGATGTCTAAGTGAAGCTGTACCCGTTGTACCTGTCATTACAGTAGAAGGTGATGTCTGAGTGAAGTTGTACCTGTCATTACAGTAGAAGGTGATGTCTGAGTGAAGCTATACCTGTTTTACCTGTCATTACAATAGAAGGTGATGTCTGAGTGAAGCTGTACCTGTTGTACCTGTCATTACAGTAGAAGGTGATGTCTGAGTGAACCTGTACCTGTCATTACAGTAGGAGGTGATGTCTGAGTGAACCTGTACCTGTTGTACCTGTCATTACAGTAGAAGGTGATGTCTGAGTGAAGCTGTACCTGTTGTACCTGTCATTACAGTAGGAGGTGATGTCTGAGTGAAGCTGTACCTGTCATTACAGTAGGAGGTGATGTCTGAGTGAAGTTGTACCTGTCATTACAGTAGAAGGTGATGTCTGAGTGAACCTGTACCTGTCATTACAGTAGAAGGTGATGTCTGAGTGAAGCTGTACCTGTCATTACAGTAGGAGGTGATGTCTGAGTGAAGCTGTACCTGTCATTACAGTAGGAGGTGATGTCTGAGTGAACCTGTACCTGTTGTACCTGTCATTACAGTAGGAGGTGATGTCTGAGTGAAGCTGTACCTGTCATTACAGTAGGAGGTGATGTCTGAGTGAAGCTGTACCTGTCATTACAGTAGGAGGTGATGTCTGAGTGAACCTGTACCTGTTATTACAGTAGAAGGTGATGTCTGAGTGAAGTTGTACCTGTCATTACAGTAGGAGGTGATGTCTGAGTGAAGCTGTACCTGTCATTACAGTAGGAGGTGATGTCTGAGTGAAGCTGTACCTGTCATTACAGTAGGAGGTGATGTCTGGGTGAACCTGTACCTGTCATTACAGTAGAAGGTGATGTCTGAGTGAAGCTGTACCTGTTGTACCTGTCATTACAGTAGAAGGTGATGTCTGAGTGAAGCTGTACCTGTCATTACAGTAGAAGGTGATGTCTGAGTGAAGTTGTACCTGTCATTACAGTAGATGGTGATGTCTGAGTGAAGCTATACCTGTTGTACCTGTCATTACAATAGAAGGTGATGTCTGAGTGAAGCTGTACCTGTTGTACCTGTCATTACAGTAGAAGGTGATGTCTGAGTGAACCTGTACCTGTCATTACAGTAGGAGGTGATGTCTGAGTGAACCTGTACCTGTTGTACCTGTCATTACAGTAGAAGGTGATGTCTGAGTGAAGTTGTACCTGTCATTACAGTAGAAGGTGATGTCTGAGTGAAGCTGTACCTGTTGTACCTGTCATTACAGTAGAAGGTGATGTCTGAGTGAACCTGTACCTGTCATTACAGTAGGAGGTGATGTCTGAGTGAACCTGTACCTGTTGTACCTGTCATTACAGTAGAAGGTGATGTCTGAGTGAAGTTGTACCTGTCATTACAGTAGAAGGTGATGTCTGAGTGAAGCTGTACCTACCTGTCATTACAGTAGAAGGTGATGTCTGAGTGAACCTGTACCTGTCATTACAGTAGAAGGTGATGTCTGAGTGAACCTGTACCTGTCATTACAGTAGGAGGTGATGTCTAAGTGAAGCTGTACCCGTTGTACCTGTCATTACAGTAGAAGGTGATGTCTGAGTGAAGTTGTACCTGTCATTACAGTAGAAGGTGATGTCTGAGTGAAGCTATACCTGTTTTACCTGTCATTACAATAGAAGGTGATGTCTGAGTGAAGCTGTACCTGTTGTACCTGTCATTACAGTAGAAGGTGATGTCTGAGTGAACCTGTACCTGTCATTACAGTAGGAGGTGATGTCTGAGTGAACCTGTACCTGTTGTACCTGTCATTACAGTAGAAGGTGATGTCTGAGTGAAGCTGTACCTGTTGTACCTGTCATTACAGTAGGAGGTGATGTCTGAGTGAAGCTGTACCTGTCATTACAGTAGAAGGTGATGTCTGAGTGAAGTTGTACCTGTTGTACCTGTCATTACAGTAGAAGGTGATGTCTGAGTGAACCTGTACCTGTCATTACAGTAGCAGGTGATGTCTGAGTGAAGTTGTACCTGTCATTACAGTAGAAGGTGATATCTGAGTGAAGCTGTACCTGTTGTACCTGTTATTACAGTAGAAGGTGATGTCTGAGTGAACCTGTACCTGTCATTACAGTAGGAGGTGATGTCTGGGTGAACCTGTACCTGTTGTACCTGTCATTACAGTAGAAGGTGATGTCTGAGTGAACCTGTACCTGTCATTACAGTAGAAGGTGAGGTGATGTCTGTCATTACAGTGAACCTGTACCTGTTGTACCTGTCATTACAGTAGAAGGTGATGTCTGAGTGAAGTTGTACCTGTCATTACAGTAGAAGGTGATGTCTCAGTGAAGCTGTACATTACAGTAGAAGGTGATGTGTGAACCTGTCATTACAGTAGAAGGTGATGTCTGAGTGAACCTGTATCTGTCATTACAGTAGAAGGTGATGTCTGAGTGAAGTTGTACCTGTCATTACAGTAGAAGGTGATGTCTGAGTGAACCTGTCATTACAGTAGGAGGTGATGTCTGAGTGAAGTTGTACCTGTTGTAGCTGTCATTACAGTAGGAGGTGATGTCTGAGTGAAGTTGTACCTGTCATTACAGTAGGAGGTGATGTCTGAGTGAAGTTGTACCTGTCATTACAGTAGAAGGTGATGTCTGAGTGAACCTGTACCTGTCATTACAGTAGAAGGTGATGTCTGAGTGAAGCTGTACCTGTCATTACAGTAGGAGGTGATGTCTGAGTGAAGCTGTACCTGTCATTACAGTAGGAGGTGATGTCTGAGTGAACCTGTACCTGATGTACCTGTCATTACAGTAGAAGGTGATGTCTGAGTGAACCTGTACCTGTCATTACAGTAGAAGGTGATGTCTGAGTGAACCTGTACCTGTTGTACCTGTCATTACAGTAGGAGGTGATGTCTGAGTGAAGCTGTACCTGTCATTACAGTAGGAGGTGATGTCTGAGTGAAGCTGTACCTGTCATTACAGTAGGAGGTGATGTCTGAGTGAACCTGTACCTGTTATTACAGTAGAAGGTGATGTCTGAGTGAAGTTGTACCTGTTGTACCTGTCATTACAGTAGGAGGTGATGTCTGAGTGAAGTTGTATCTGTCATTACAGTAGAAGGTGATGTCTGAGTGAAGCTGTACCTGTCATTACAGTAGGAGGTGATGTCTGGGTGAACCTGTACCTGTCATTACAGTAGAAGGTGATGTCTGAGTGAAGCTGTACCTGTTGTACCTGTCATTACAGTAGAAGGTGATGTCTGAGTGAAGCTGTACCTGTCATTACAGTAGGAGGTGATGTCTGGGTGAACCTGTACCTGTTGTACCTGTCATTACAGTAGAAGGTGATGTCTGAGTGAACCTGTACCTGTCATTACAGTAGAAGGTGATGTCTGAGTGAACCTGTACCTGTCATTACAGTAGGAGGTGATGTCTAAGTGAAGCTGTACCTGTTGTACCTGTCATTACAGTAGAAGGTGATGTCTGAGTGAAGTTGTACCTGTCATTACAGTAGATGGTGATGTCTGAGTGAAGCTGTACCTGTCATTACAGTAGAAGGTGATGTCTGAGTGAAGCTATACCTGTTGTACCTGTCATTACAATAGAAGGTGATGTCTGAGTGAAGCTGTACCTGTTGTACCTGTCATTACAGTAGAAGGTGATGTCTGAGTGAACCTGTACCTGTCATTACAGTAGGAGGTGATGTCTGAGTGAACCTGTACCTGTTGTACCTGTCATTACAGTAGAAGGTGATGTCTGAGTGAAGTTGTACCTGTCATTACAGTAGAAGGTGATGTCTGAGTGAAGCTGTACCTGTTGTACCTGTCATTACAGTAGAAGGTGATGTCTGAGTGAACCTGTACCTGTCATTACAGTAGGAGGTGATGTCTGTGTGAACCTGTACCTGTTGTACCTGTCATTACAGTAGAAGGTGATGTCTGAGTGAAGTTGTACCTGTCATTACAGTAGAAGGTGATGTCTGAGTGAACCTGTCATTACAGTAGGAGGTGATGTCTGAGTGAAGTTGTACCTGTTGTAGCTGTCATTACAGTAGGAGGTGATGTCTGAGTGAAGTTGTACCTGTCATTACAGTAGGAGGTGATGTCTGAGTGAAGTTGTACCTGTCATTACAGTAGAAGGTGATGTCTGAGTGAACCTGTACCTGTCATTACAGTAGAAGGTGATGTCTGAGTGAAGCTGTACCTGTCATTACAGTAGGAGGTGATGTCTGAGTGAAGCTGTACCTGTCATTACAGTAGGAGGTGATGTCTGAGTGAACCTGTACCTGATGTACCTGTCATTACAGTAGAAGGTGATGTCTGAGTGAACCTGTACCTGTCATTACAGTAGAAGGTGATGTCTGAGTGAACCTGTACCTGTTGTACCTGTCATTACAGTAGGAGGTGATGTCTGAGTGAAGCTGTACCTGTCATTACAGTAGGAGGTGATGTCTGAGTGAAGCTGTACCTGTCATTACAGTAGGAGGTGATGTCTGAGTGAAGCTGTACCTGTCATTACAGTAGGAGGTGATGTCTGAGTGAACCTGTACCTGTTATTACAGTAGAAGGTGATGTCTGAGTGAAGTTGTACCTGTTGTACCTGTCATTACAGTAGGAGGTGATGTCTGAGTGAAGTTGTATCTGTCATTACAGTAGAAGGTGATGTCTGAGTGAAGCTGTACCTGTCATTACAGTAGGAGGTGATGTCTGGGTGAACCTGTACCTGTCATTACAGTAGAAGGTGATGTCTGAGTGAAGCTGTACCTGTTGTACCTGTCATTACAGTAGAAGGTGATGTCTGAGTGAAGCTGTACCTGTCATTACAGTAGGAGGTGATGTCTGAGTGAACCTGTACCTGTTGTACCTGTCATTACAGTAGAAGGTGATGTCTGAGTGAAGTTGTACCTGTCATTACAGTAGAAGGTGATGTCTGAGTGAAGCTGTACCTGTTGTACCTGTCATTACAGTAGAAGGTGATGTCTGAGTGAACCTGTACCTGTCATTACAGTAGGAGGTGATGTCTGGGTGAACCTGTACCTGTTGTACCTGTCATTACAGTAGAAGGTGATGTCTGAGTGAAGTTGTACCTGTCATTACAGTAGAAGGTGATGTCTGAGTGAAGCTGTACCTGTTGTACCTGTCATTACAGTAGAAGGTGATGTCTGAGTGAACCTGTACCTGTCATTACAGTAGAAGGTGATGTCTGAGTGAACCTGATGTACAGTAGGAGGTGATGTCTAAGTGAAGCTGTACCTGTTGTACCTGTCATTACAGTAGAAGGTGATGTCTGAGTGAAGTTGTACCTGTCATTACAGTAGATGGTGATGTCTGAGTGAAGCTGTACCTGTCATTACAGTAGAAGGTGATGTCTGAGTGAAGCTATACCTGTTGTACCTGTCATTACAATAGAAGGTGATGTCTGAGTGAAGCTGTACCTGTTGTACCTGTCATTACAGTAGAAGGTGATGTCTGAGTGAACCTGTACCTGTCATTACAGTAGGAGGTGATGTCTGAGTGAACCTGTACCTGTTGTACCTGTCATTACAGTAGAAGGTGATGTCTGAGTGAAGTTGTACCTGTCATTACAGTAGAAGGTGATGTCTGAGTGAAGCTGTACCTGTTGTACCTGTCATTACAGTAGAAGGTGATGTCTGAGTGAACCTGTACCTGTCATTACAGTAGGAGGTGATGTCTGTGTGAACCTGTACCTGTTGTACCTGTCATTACAGTAGAAGGTGATGTCTGAGTGAAGTTGTACCTGTCATTACAGTAGAAGGTGATGTCTGAGTGAAGCTGTACCTGTTGTACCTGTCATTACAGTAGAAGGTGATGTATGAGTGAACCTGTACCTGTCATTACAGTAGAAGGTGATGTCTGAGTGAACCTGTACCTGTCATTACAGTAGGAGGTGATGTCTAAGTGAAGCTGTACCCGTTGTACCTGTCATTACAGTAGAAGGTGATGTCTGAGTGAAGTTGTACCTGTCATTACAGTAGAAGGTGATGTCTGAGTGAAGCTGTACCTGTTGTACCTGTCATTACAGTAGAAGGTGATGTCTGAGTGAAGTTGTACCTGTCATTACAGTAGAAGGTGATGTCTGAGTGAAGCTGTACCTGTCATTACAGTAGAAGGTGATGTCTGAGTGAAGCTATACCTGTTGTACCTGTCATTACAATAGAAGGTGATGTCTGAGTGAAGCTGTACCTGTTGTACCTGTCATTACAGTAGAAGGTGATGTCTGAGTGAAGTTGTACCTGTTGTACCTGTCATTACAGTAGAAGGTGATGTCTGAGTGAAGCTGTACCTGTTGTACCTGTCATTACAGTAGAAGGTGATGTCTGAGTGAAGTTGTACCTGTACCTGTGAAGCTGTACCTGTCATTACAGTAGAAGGTGATGTCTGAGTGAAGCTATACCTGTTGTACCTGTCATTACAATAGAAGGTGATGTCTGAGTGAAGCTGTACCTGTTGTACCTGTCATTACAGTAGAAGGTGATGTCTGAGTGAAGTTGTACCTGTTGTACCTGTCATTACAGTAGAAGGTGATGTCTGAGTGAACCTGTACCTGTCATTACAGTAGCAGGTGATGTCTGAGTGAAGTTGTACCTGTCATTACAGTAGAAGGTGATATCTGAGTGAAGCTGTACCTGTTGTACCTGTCATTACAGTAGAAGGTGATGTCTGAGTGAACCTGTACCTGTCATTACAGTAGGAGGTGATGTCTGAGTGAAGCTATACCTGTTTTACCTGTCATTACAATAGAAGGTGATGTCTGAGTGAAGCTGTACCTGTTGTACCTGTCATTACAGTAGAAGGTGATGTCTGAGTGAAGCTGTACCTGTCATTACAGTAGGAGGTGATGTCTGAGTGAAGTTGTACCTGTCATTACAGTAGAAGGTGATATCTGAGTGAAGCTGTACCTGTTGTACCTGTTATTACAGTAGAAGGTGATGTCTGAGTGAACCTGTACCTGTCATTACAGTAGGAGGTGATGTCTGGGTGAACCTGTACCTGTTGTACCTGTCATTACAGTAGAAGGTGATGTCTGAGTGAACCTGTACCTGTCATTACAGTAGAAGGTGATGTCTGAGTGAACCTGTACCTGAACCTGTTGTACCTGTCATTACAGTAGAAGGTGATGTCTGAGTGAAGTTGTACCTGTCATTACAGTAGAAGGTGATGTCTCAGTGAAGCTGTACCTGTCATTACAGTAGAAGGTGATGTCTGAGTGAACCTGTCATTACAGTAGAAGGTGATGTCTGAGTGAACCTGTATCTGTCATTACAGTAGAAGGTGATGTCTGAGTGAAGTTGTACCTGTCATTACAGTAGAAGGTGATGTCTGAGTGAACCTGTCATTACAGTAGGAGGTGATGTCTGAGTGAAGTTGTACCTGTTGTAGCTGTCATTACAGTAGGAGGTGATGTCTGAGTGAAGTTGTACCTGTCATTACAGTAGGAGGTGATGTCTGAGTGAAGTTGTACCTGTCATTACAGTAGAAGGTGATGTCTGAGTGAACCTGTACCTGTCATTACAGTAGAAGGTGATGTCTGAGTGAAGCTGTACCTGTCATTACAGTAGGAGGTGATGTCTGAGTGAAGCTGTACCTGTCATTACAGTAGGAGGTGATGTCTGAGTGAACCTGTACCTGATGTACCTGTCATTACAGTAGAAGGTGATGTCTGAGTGAACCTGTACCTGTCATTACAGTAGAAGGTGATGTCTGAGTGAACCTGTACCTGTTGTACCTGTCATTACAGTAGAGGTGATGTCTGAGTGAAGCTGTACCTGTCATTACAGTAGGAGGTGATGTCTGAGTGAAGCTGTACCTGTCATTACAGTAGGAGGTGATGTCTGAGTGAACCTGTACCTGTTATTACAGTAGAAGGTGATGTCTGAGTGAAGTTGTACCTGTTGTACCTGTCATTACAGTAGGAGGTGATGTCTGAGTGAAGTTGTATCTGTCATTACAGTAGAAGGTGATGTCTGAGTGAAGCTGTACCTGTCATTACAGTAGGAGGTGATGTCTGGGTGAACCTGTACCTGTCATTACAGTAGAAGGTGATGTCTGAGTGAAGCTGTACCTGTTGTACCTGTCATTACAGTAGAAGGTGATGTCTGAGTGAAGCTGTACCTGTCATTACAGTAGAGGTGATGTCTGGGTGAACCTGTACCTGTTGTACCTGTCATTACAGTAGAAGGTGATGTCTGAGTGAACCTGTACCTGTCATTACAGTAGAAGGTGATGTCTGAGTGAACCTGTACCTGTCATTACAGTAGGAGGTGATGTCTAAGTGAAGCTGTACCTGTTGTACCTGTCATTACAGTAGAAGGTGATGTCTGAGTGAAGTTGTACCTGTCATTACAGTAGATGGTGATGTCTGAGTGAAGCTGTACCTGTCATTACAGTAGAAGGTGATGTCTGAGTGAAGCTATACCTGTTGTACCTGTCATTACAATAGAAGGTGATGTCTGAGTGAAGCTGTACCTGTTGTACCTGTCATTACAGTAGAAGGTGATGTCTGAGTGAACCTGTACCTGTCATTACAGTAGGAGGTGATGTCTGAGTGAACCTGTACCTGTTGTACCTGTCATTACAGTAGAAGGTGATGTCTGAGTGAAGTTGTACCTGTCATTACAGTAGAAGGTGATGTCTGAGTGAAGCTGTACCTGTTGTACCTGTCATTACAGTAGAAGGTGATGTCTGAGTGAACCTGTACCTGTCATTACAGTAGGAGGTGATGTCTGTGTGAACCTGTACCTGTTGTACCTGTCATTACAGTAGAAGGTGATGTCTGAGTGAAGTTGTACCTGTCATTACAGTAGAAGGTGATGTCTGAGTGAACCTGTCATTACAGTAGGAGGTGATGTCTGAGTGAAGTTGTACCTGTTGTAGCTGTCATTACAGTAGGAGGTGATGTCTGAGTGAAGTTGTACCTGTCATTACAGTAGGAGGTGATGTCTGAGTGAAGTTGTACCTGTCATTACAGTAGAAGGTGATGTCTGAGTGAACCTGTACCTGTCATTACAGTAGAAGGTGATGTCTGAGTGAAGCTGTACCTGTCATTACAGTAGGAGGTGATGTCTGAGTGAAGCTGTACCTGTCATTACAGTAGGAGGTGATGTCTGAGTGAACCTGTACCTGATGTACCTGTCATTACAGTAGAAGGTGATGTCTGAGTGAACCTGTACCTGTCATTACAGTAGAAGGTGATGTCTGAGTGAACCTGTACCTGTGAAGCTGTACCTGTCATTACAGTAGGAGGTGATGTCTGAGTGAAGCTGTACCTGTCATTACAGTAGGAGGTGAGAGTGAAGCTGTACCTGTCATTACAGTAGGAGGTGATGTCTGAGTGAACCTGTACCTGTTATTACAGTAGAAGGTGATGTCTGAGTGAAGTTGTACCTGTTGTACCTGTCATTACAGTAGGAGGTGATGTCTGAGTGAAGTTGTATCTGTCATTACAGTAGAAGGTGATGTCTGAGTGAAGCTGTACCTGTCATTACAGTAGGAGGTGATGTCTGGGTGAACCTGTACCTGTCATTACAGTAGAAGGTGATGTCTGAGTGAAGCTGTACCTGTTGTACCTGTCATTACAGTAGAAGGTGATGTCTGAGTGAAGCTGTACCTGTCATTACAGTAGGAGGTGATGTCTGGGTGAACCTGTACCTGTTGTACCTGTCATTACAGTAGAAGGTGATGTCTGAGTGAAGTTGTACCTGTCATTACAGTAGAAGGTGATGTCTGAGTGAAGCTGTACCTGTTGTACCTGTCATTACAGTAGAAGGTGATGTCTGAGTGAACCTGTACCTGTCATTACAGTAGGAGGTGATGTCTGGGTGAACCTGTACCTGTTGTACCTGTCATTACAGTAGAAGGTGATGTCTGAGTGAAGTTGTACCTGTCATTACAGTAGAAGGTGATGTCTGAGTGAAGCTGTACCTGTTGTACCTGTCATTACAGTAGAAGGTGATGTCTGAGTGAACCTGTACCTGTCATTACAGTAGAAGGTGATGTCTGAGTGAACCTGTACCTGTCATTACAGTAGGAGGTGATGTCTAAGTGAAGCTGTACCTGTTGTACCTGTCATTACAGTAGAAGGTGATGTCTGAGTGAAGTTGTACCTGTCATTACAGTAGATGGTGATGTCTGAGTGAAGCTGTACCTGTCATTACAGTAGAAGGTGATGTCTGAGTGAAGCTATACCTGTTGTACCTGTCATTACAATAGAAGGTGATGTCTGAGTGAAGCTGTACCTGTTGTACCTGTCATTACAGTAGAAGGTGATGTCTGAGTGAACCTGTACCTGTCATTACAGTAGGAGGTGATGTCTGAGTGAACCTGTACCTGTACCTGTCATTACAGTAGAAGGTGATGTCTGAGTGAAGTTGTACCTGTCATTACAGTAGAAGGTGATGTCTGAGTGAAGCTGTACCTGTTGTACCTGTCATTACAGTAGAAGGTGATGTCTGAGTGAACCTGTACCTGTCATTACAGTAGGAGGTGATGTCTGTGTGAACCTGTACCTGTTGTACCTGTCATTACAGTAGAAGGTGATGTCTGAGTGAAGTTGTACCTGTCATTACAGTAGAAGGTGATGTCTGAGTGAAGTACCTGTTGTACCTGTCATTACAGTAGAAGGTGATGTATGAGTGAACCTGTAGTCATTACAGTAGAAGGTGATGTCTGAGTGAACCTGTACCTGTCATTACAGTAGGAGGTGATGTCTGAGTGAAGTTGTACCTGTTGTACCTGTCATTACAGTAGAAGGTGATGTCTGAGTGAAGTTGTACCTGTCATTACAGTAGAAGGTGATGTCTGAGTGAAGCTGTACCTGTTGTACCTGTCATTACAGTAGAAGGTGATGTCTGAGTGAAGTTGTACCTGTCATTACAGTAGAAGGTGATGTCTGAGTGAAGCTGTACCTGTCATTACAGTAGAAGGTGATGTCTGAGTGAACCTGTCATTACAGTAGAAGGTGATGTCTGAGTGAACCTGTATCTGTCATTACAGTAGAAGGTGATGTCTGAGTGAAGTTGTACCTGTCATTACAGTAGAAGGTGATGTCTGAGTGAAGTTGTACCTGTTGTACCTGTCATTACAGTAGGAGGTGATGTCTGAGTGAAGTTGTACCTGTCATTACAGTAGGAGGTGATGTCTGAGTGTTGTACCTGTCATTACAGTAGGAGGTGATGTCTGAGTGAACCTGTACCTGTCATTACAGTAGAAGGTGATGTCTGAGTGAACCTGTACCTGTTGTACCTGTCATTACAGTAGGAGGTGATGTCTGAGTGAAGTTGTATCTGTCATTACAGTAGAAGGTGATGTCTGAGTGAAGCTGTACCTGTCATTACAGTAGGAGGTGATGTCTGAGTGAACCTGTACCTGTTATTACAGTAGAAGGTGATGTCTGAGTGAAGTTGTACCTGTTGTACCTGTCATTACAGTAGGAGGTGATGTCTGAGTGAAGTTGTATCTGTCATTACAGTAGAAGGTGATGTCTGAGTGAAGCTGTACCTGTCATTACAGTAGGAGGTGATGTCTGGGTGAACCTGTACCTGTCATTACAGTAGAAGGTGATGTCTGAGTGAAGCTGTACCTGTTGTACCTGTCATTACAGTAGAAGGTGATGTCTGAGTGAAGCTGTACCTGTCATTACAGTAGGAGGTGATGTCTGGGTGAACCTGTACCTGTTGTACCTGTCATTACAGTAGAAGGTGATGTCTGAGTGAAGTTGTACCTGTCATTACAGTAGAAGGTGATGTCTGAGTGAAGCTGTACCTGTTGTACCTGTCATTACAGTAGAAGGTGAGGTGAACCTGTACCTGTCATTACAGTAGGAGGTGATGTCTGGGTGAACCTGTACCTGTTGTACCTGCCATTACAGTAGAAGGTGATGTCTGAGTGAAGTTGTACCTGTCATTACAGTAGAAGGTGATGTCTGAGTGAAGCTGTACCTGTTGTACCTGTCATTACAGTAGAAGGTGATGTCTGAGTGAACCTGTACCTGTCATTACAGTAGAAGGTGATGTCTGAGTGAACCTGTACCTGTCATTACAGTAGGAGGTGATGTCTAAGTGAAGCTGTACCTGTTGTACCTGTCATTACAGTAGAAGGTGATGTCTGAGTGAAGTTGTACCTGTCATTACAGTAGATGGTGATGTCTGAGTGAAGCTGTACCTGTCATTACAGTAGAAGGTGATGTCTGAGTGAAGCTATACCTGTTGTACCTGTCATTACAATAGAAGGTGATGTCTGAGTGAAGCTGTACCTGTTGTACCTGTCATTACAGTAGAAGGTGATGTCTGAGTGAACCTGTACCTGTCATTACAGTAGGAGGTGATGTCTGAGTGAACCTGTACCTGTTGTACCTGTCATTACAGTAGAAGGTGATGTCTGAGTGAAGTTGTACCTGTCATTACAGTAGAAGGTGATGTCTGAGTGAAGCTGTACCTGTTGTACCTGTCATTACAGTAGAAGGTGATGTCTGAGTGAACCTGTACCTGTCATTACAGTAGGAGGTGATGTCTGTGAACCTGTACCTGTTGTACCTGTCATTACAGTAGAAGGTGATGTCTGAGTGAAGTTGTACCTGTCATTACAGTAGAAGGTGATGTCTGAGTGAAGCTGTACCTGTTGTACCTGTCATTACAGTAGAAGGTGATGTCTGAGTGAACCTGTACCTGTCATTACAGTAGAAGGTGATGTCTGAGTGAACCTGTACCTGTCATTACAGTAGGAGGTGATGTCTAAGTGAAGCTGTACCTGTTGTACCTGTCATTACAGTAGAAGGTGATGTCTGAGTGAAGTTGTACCTGTCATTACAGTAGAAGGTGATGTCTGAGTGAAGCTGTACCTGTTGTACCTGTCATTACAGTAGAAGGTGATGTCTGAGTGAAGTTGTACCTGTCATTACAGTAGAAGGTGATGTCTGAGTGAAGCTGTACCTGTCATTACAGTAGAAGGTGATGTCTGAGTGAACCTGTCATTACAGTAGAAGGTGATGTCTGAGTGAACCTGTATCTGTCATTACAGTAGAAGGTGATGTCTGAGTGAAGTTGTACCTGTCATTACAGTAGAAGGTGATGTCTGAGTGAAGTTGTACCTGTTGTAGCTGTCATTACAGTAGGAGGTGATGTCTGAGTGAAGTTGTACCTGTCATTACAGTAGGAGGTGATGTCTGAGTGAAGTTGTACCTGTCATTACAGTAGAAGGTGATGTCTGAGTGAACCTGTACCTGTCATTACAGTAGGAGGTGATGTCTGAGTGAAGCTGTACCTGTCATTACAGTAGGAGGTGATGTCTGAGTGAAGCTGTACCTGTCATTACAGTAGGAGGTGATGTCTGAGTGAACCTGTACCTGTTATTACAGTAGAAGGTGATGTCTGAGTGAAGTTGTACCTGTTGTACCTGTCATTACAGTAGGAGGTGATGTCTGAGTGAAGTTGTATCTGTCATTACAGTAGAAGGTGATGTCTGAGTGAAGCTGTACCTGTCATTACAGTAGGAGGTGATGTCTGGGTGAACCTGTACCTGTCATTACAGTAGAAGGTGATGTCTGAGTGAAGCTGTACCTGTTGTACCTGTCATTACAGTAGAAGGTGATGTCTGAGTGAAGCTGTACCTGTCATTACAGTAGGAGGTGATGTCTGGGTGAACCTGTACCTGTTGTACCTGTCATTACAGTAGAAGGTGATGTCTGAGTGAAGTTGTACCTGTCATTACAGTAGAAGGTGATGTCTGAGTGAAGCTATACCTGTTGTACCTGTCATTACAGTAGGAGGTGATGTCTGAGTGAAGCTGTACCTGTTGTACCTGTCATTACAGTAGAAGGTGATGTCTGAGTGAACCTGTACCTGTCATTACAGTAGGAGGTGATGTCTGGGTGAACCTGTACCTGTTGTACCTGTCATTACAGTAGAAGGTGATGTCTGAGTGAAGTTGTACCTGTCATTACAGTAGAAGGTGATGTCTGAGTGAAGCTGTACCTGTTGTACCTGTCATTACAGTAGAAGGTGATGTCTGAGTGAACCTGTACCTGTCATTACAGTAGAAGGTGATGTCTGAGTGAACCTGTACCTGTCATTACAGTAGGAGGTGATGTCTAAGTGAAGCTGTACCTGTTGTACCTGTCATTACAGTAGAAGGTGATGTCTGAGTGAACCTGTACCTGTCATTACAGTAGAAGGTGATGTCTGAGTGAACCTGTACCTGTCATTACAGTAGGAGGTGATGTCTAAGTGAAGCTGTACCTGTTGTACCTGTCATTACAGTAGAAGGTGATGTCTGAGTGAAGTTGTACCTGTCATTACAGTAGAAGGTGATGTCTGAGTGAAGCTGTACCTGTCATTACAGTAGAAGGTGATGTCTGAGTGAAGCTATACCTGTTGTACCTGTCATTACAATAGATGGTGATGTCTGAGTGAAGCTGTACCTGTTGTACCTGTCATTACAGTAGAAGGTGATGTCTGAGTGAAGTTGTACCTGTTGTACCTGTCATTACAGTAGAAGGTGATGTCTGAGTGAAGTTGTACCTGTTGTACCTGTCATTACAGTAGAAGGTGATGTCTGAGTGAACCTGTACCTGTCATTACAGTAGGAGGTGATGTCTGAGTGAACCTGTACCTGTTGTACCTGTCATTACAGTAGAAGGTGATGTCTGAGTGAAGTTGTACCTGTTGTACCTGTCATTACAGTAGAAGGTGATGTCTGAGTGAACCTGTACCTGTCATTACAGTAGCAGGTGATGTCTGAGTGAAGTTGTACCTGTTGTATCTGTCATTACAGTAGAAGGTGATGTCTGAGTGAACCTGTACCTGTCATTACAGTAGAAGGTGATGTCTGAGTGAACCTGTACCTGTTGTACCTGTCATTACAGTAGAAGGTGATGTCTGAGTGAAGCTGTACCTGTTATTACAGTAGGAGGTGATGTCTGAGTGAAGCTGTACCTGTCATTACAGTAGAAGGTGATGTCTGAGTGAAGTTGTACCTGTTGTACCTGTCATTACAGTAGGAGGTGATGTCTGAGTGAATCTGTACCTGTTGTACCTGTCATTACAGTAGAAGGTGATGTCTGAGTGAACCTGTACCTGTCATTACAGTAGGAGGTGATGTCTGAGTGAAGCTGTACCTGTCATTACAGTAGGAGGTGATGTCTGAGTGAAGCTGTACCTGTCATTACAGTAGGAGGTGATGTCTGAGTGAACCTGTACCTGTTATTACAGTAGAAGGTGATGTCTGAGTGAAGTTGTACCTGTTGTACCTGTCATTACAGTAGGAGGTGATGTCTGAGTGAAGTTGTATCTGTCATTACAGTAGAAGGTGATGTCTGAGTGAAGCTGTACCTGTCATTACAGTAGGAGGTGATGTCTGGGTGAACCTGTACCTGTCATTACAGTAGAAGGTGATGTCTGAGTGAAGCTGTACCTGTTGTACCTGTCATTACAGTAGAAGGTGATGTCTGAGTGAAGCTGTACCTGTCATTACAGTAGGAGGTGATGTCTGGTGAACCTGTACCTGTTGTACCTGTCATTACAGTAGAAGGTGATGTCTGAGTGAAGTTGTACCTGTCATTACAGTAGAAGGTGATGTCTGAGTGAAGCTGTACCTGTTGTACCTGTCATTACAGTAGAAGGTGATGTCTGAGTGAACCTGTACCTGTCATTACAGTAGGAGGTGATGTCTGGGTGAACCTGTACCTGTTGTACCTGTCATTACAGTAGAAGGTGATGTCTGAGTGAAGTTGTACCTGTCATTACAGTAGAAGGTGATGTCTGAGTGAAGCTGTACCTGTTGTACCTGTCATTACAGTAGAAGGTGATGTCTGAGTGAACCTGTACCTGTCATTACAGTAGGAGGTGATGTCTGAGTGAACCTGTACCTGTCATTACAGTAGAAGGTGATATCTGAGTGAAGCTGTACCTGTTGTACCTGTCATTACAGTAGAAGGTGATGTCTGAGTGAACCTGTACCTGTCATTACATGTCTGAGTGAACCTGTACCTGTCATTACAGTAGGAGGTGATGTCTGAGTGAAGCTGTACCTGTTGTACCTGTCATTACAGTAGAAGGTGATGTCTGAGTGAAGTTGTACCTGTCATTACAGTAGAAGGTGATGTCCTGTACCTGTCATTACAGTAGAAGGTGATGTCTGAGTGAAGCTGTACCTGTTGTACCTGTCATTACAGTAGAAGGTGATGTCTGAGTGAAGCTGTACCTGTTGTACCTGTCATTACAGTAGAAGGTGATGTCTGAGTGAAGTTGTACCTGTTGTACCTGTCATTACAGTAGAAGGTGATGTCTGAGTGAAGTTGTACCTGTTGTACCTGTCATTACAGTAGAAGGTGATGTCTGAGTGAACCTGTACCTGTCATTACAGTAGGAGGTGATGTCTGAGTGAACCTGTACCTGTTGTACCTGTCATTACAGTAGAAGGTGATGTCTGAGTGAACCTGTACCTGTTGTACCTGTCATTACAGTAGAAGGTGATGTCTGAGTGAACCTGTACCTGTCATTACAGTAGCAGGTGATGTCTGAGTGAAGTTGTACCTGTTGTATCTGTCATTACAGTAGAAGGTGATGTCTGAGTGAACCTGTACCTGTCATTACAGTAGAAGGTGATGTCTGAGTGAACCTGTACCTGTTGTACCTGTCATTACAGTAGAAGGTGATGTCTGAGTGAAGCTGTACCTGTTATTACAGTAGGAGGTGATGTCTGAGTGAAGCTGTACCTGTCATTACAGTAGAAGGTGATGTCTGAGTGAAGTTGTACCTGTTGTACCTGTCATTACAGTAGGAGGTGATGTCTGAGTGAATCTGTACCTGTTGTACCTGTCATTACAGTAGAAGGTGATGTCTGAGTGAACCTGTACCTGTCATTACAGTAGGAGGTGATGTCTGAGTGAAGCTGTACCTGTTGTACCTGTCATTACAGTAGAAGGTGATGTCTGAGTGAACCTGTACCTGTCATTACAGTAGGAGGTGATGTCTGAGTGAACCTGTACCTGTTGTACCTGTCATTACAGTAGAAGGTGATGTCTGAGTGAAGCTGTACCTGTTGTACCTGTCATTACAGTAGAAGGTGATGTCTGAGTGAACCTGTACCTGTTGTACCTGTCATTACAGTAGAAGGTGATGTCTGAGTGAACCTGTACCTGTTGTTCCTGTCATTACAGTAGAAGGTGATGTCTGAGTGAACCTGTACCTGTTGTACCTGTCATTACAGTAGAAGGTGATGTCTGAGTGAAGCTGTACCTGTTGTACCTGTCATTACAGTAGGAGGTGATGTCTGAGTGAACCTGTACCTGTTGTACCTGTCATTACAGTAGGAGGTGATGTCTGAGTGAAGTTGTACCTGTTGTACCTGTCATTACAATAGAAGGTGATGTCTGAGTGAACCTGTACCTGTCATTACAGTAGAAGGTGATGTCTGAGTGAAGTTGTACCTGTTGTACCTGTCATTACAGTAGAAGGTGATGTCTGAGTGAACCTGTACCTGTTGTACCTGTCATTACAGTAGGAGGTGATGTCTGAGTGAAGTTGTACCTGTTGTATCTGTCATTACAGTAGAAGGTGATGTCTGAGTGAACCTGTACCTGTTGTACCTGTCATTACAGTAGGAGGTGATGTCTGAGTGAAGCTGTACCTGTTGTACCTGTCATTACAGTAGGAGGTGATGTCTGAGTGAAGTTGTACCTGTCATTACAGTAGAAGGTGATGTCTGAGTGAACCTGTACCTGTTGTACCTGTCATTACAGTAGGAGGTGATGTCTGAGTGAAGTTGTACCTGTTGTACCTGTCATTACAGTAGAAGGTGATGTCTGAGTGAACCTGTACCTGTTGTACCTGTCATTACAGTAGGAGGTGATGTCTGAGTGAAGCTGTACCTGTTGTACCTGTCATTACAGTAGGAGGTGATGTCTGAGTGAAGTTGTACCTGTCATTACAGTAGAAGGTGATGTCTGAGTGAACCTGTACCTGTTGTACCTGTCATTACAGTAGGAGGTGATGTCTGAGTGAAGTTGTACCTGTCATTACAGTAGAAGGTGATGTCTGAGTGAACCTGTACCTGTCATTACAGTAGGAGGTGATGTCTGAGTGAAGTTGTACCCTGTCATTACAGTAGAAGGTGATGTCTGAGTGAACCTGTACCTGTTGTACCTGTCATTACAGTAGGAGGTGATGTCTGAGTGAAGTTGTACCTGTCATTACAGTAGAAGGTGATGTCTGAGTGAACCTGTACCTGTCATTACAGTAGGAGGTGATGTCTGAGTGAAGTTGTACCTGCTGTACCTGTCATTACAGTAGAAGGTGATGTCTGAGTGAAGCTGTACCTGTTGTACCTGTCATTACAGTAGGAGGTGATGTCTGAGTGAAGCTGTATCTGTCATTACAGTAGAAGGTGATGTCTGAGTGAACCTGTACCTGTTGTACCTGTCATTACAGTAGAAGGTGATGTCTGAGTGAAGTTGTACCTGTCATTACAGTAGAAGGTGATGTCTGAGTGAAGTTGTACCTGTTGTACCTGTCATTACAATAGAAGGTGATGTCTGAGTGAACCTGTACCTGTCATTACAGTAGAAGGTGATGTCTGAGTGAAGTTGTACCTGTTGTACCTGTCATTACAGTAGAAGGTGATGTCTGAGTGAACCTGTACCTGTCATTACAGTAGGAGGTGATGTCTGAGTGAAGTTGTACCTGTTGTATCTGTCATTACAGTAGAAGGTGATGTCTGAGTGAAGTTGTACCAGTAGAAGGTGATGTCTGAGTGAACCTGTACCTGTCATTACAGTAGAAGGTGATGTCTGAGTGAAGATGTACCTGTTGTACCTGTCATTACAGTAGAAGGTGATGTCTGAGTGAAGCTGTACCTGTTGTACCTGTCATTACAGTAGAAGGTGATGTCTGAGTGAAGATGTACCTGTTGTACCTGTCATTACAGTAGGAGGTGATGTCTGAGTGAAGCTGTACCTGTTGTACCTGTCATTACAGTAGAAGGTGATGTCTGAGTGAAGTTGTACTTACATGTACTCCTGGCTGTGTAGACATCTAGAAGGCTAGCTGGCTGTGCTACAAACACTGCTACCACACCTGCCATTCTTTCTCTCTGGTGTGTTAAGGGTTCAGAACAAGTGGAGGAGGGCACACTGGCGCCACTTGTGGCAGCTTTATGTAACTGCACCTAGACAGAATACCTGCCTCTGGGCCAGATTGAGACACACCTGAGTTAACCAAGCTTTATTTTGAAACTAACATTGTTCAGACCTTCACATCTGAATGGATTCAGAGATGATCTTGATGAAATGGTACAAGCCTATGCACAAATAAAGAAAGAGAAACCCCAGTGCACAACAGTACGTACACCCTGGTGTTGTTTTAGCAGAACAACCAGTATTCACAAACAAGAGTAAAAACCCACACACTACAAACCACAGGCTGAACATAATAACAGCTGCTATGGATCTATCTGTCTCCCTGACCTGTCTGTCTCTGTCTCCTGGGACCTGTCTGTCTCTGTCTCCTGTGACCTGTCTGTCTCTGTCTCCCTGACCTGTCTCCCTGACCTGTCTGTCTCTGTCTCCTGGGACCTGTCTGTCTCTGTCTCCTGTGACCTGTCTGTCTCTGTCTCCTGTGACCTGTCTGTCTCTGTCTCCCTGACCTGTCTTCCTGACCTGTCTGTCTCTGTCTCCTGGGACCTGTCTGTCTCTGTCTCCTGTGACCTGTCTGTCTCTGTCTCCCTGACCTGTCTGTCTCTGTCTCCTGGGACCTGTCTGTCTCTGTCTCCTGTGACCTGTCTGGCTCTGTCTCCCTGACCTGTCTGTCTCTGTCTCCCTGACCTGTTTGTCTCTGTCTCCTGGGACCTGTCTGTCTCTGTCTCCTTGAATGTGACTGAGATCCTCCCTCCTCCTCAGGACCATTGATATTCATCAGCTGACCATCCAAAATGGAAGCTGTGCACCAACCCTGATCCCATCTGTGACGTCTGATCTTTCTTGATACTATATCCCATTTATTGATTTATTTTGGTTTTCTTGAATTTCCTGATGTATACGCAATTCAGCTTTTAGCTGCCATGTTTAGTGGAATAAACTAAACTAATCCCCACTCAGTACATAGCAACAGGTTAGAGAGGCGGACTAGAAGGTTGTCAGTTCAAATCCCAAACCAGGTATAATAAACTACTGGGTTCAGATCCAAGACCAGGTATAATGAACTACTGGGTTCAGATCCCAGACCAGGCATAATGAACTACTGGGTTCAGATGAACTACTGGGTTCAGATCCCAGACCAGGCATAATGAACTATTGGGTTCAAATCCCAGACCAGCAAAAATGAACTACTGGGTTCAGATCCAAGACCAGGTATAATGAACTACTGGGTTCA
>NW_027039863.1:0-7500 GCF_034236695.1 Oncorhynchus nerka | reverse complement strand
GACACTAGTCTATCTCCTGTTTCTGTAGTGTTAGCTAGATGTACAGTACACCCCCTGGACAGGACGCTAGTCTATCTCCTGTTTCTGTAGTGTTAGCTAGATGTACAGTACACCCCCTGGACAGGACGCTAGTCTATCTCCTGTTTCTGTAGTGAGACAGCTTGATGTACAGTACACCCCCTGGACAGGACGCTAGTCTATCTCCTGTTTCTGTAGTGAGACAGCTTGATGTACAGTACACCCCCTGGACAGGACACTAGTCCATCTCCTGTTTCTGTAGTGAGACAGCTTGATGTACCAGGACACCCCCTTGACAGGACACTAGTCTATCTCCTGTTCCTGTAGTGAGACAGCTTGATGTACAGGACACCCCCTGGACAGGACACTAGTCTATCTCCTGTTTCTGTAGTGAGACAGCTTGATGTGCAGTACACCCACTGGACAGGACACAAGTCTGGAGCAGGACCTTACCCCCAAGCTTTCTCCTTAATGCTGAGTGCCAAGCACAGAGGCATCAGGTCCCAAATTATACTTTTTTTTTAGTACAATTATCCCATTTTCTTCCCATATGGTAGTTACAGTCTTGTAGAAAAATAAATGCACACCTATTTAGACGAGGTGCTGGCTAGCGGAGTAGGAAACTTGAAAATAAAAGAGAGCCGCACACTCTAGGAGTTCAGATGCAAAAAAGAAAATGTAATTACCACCGTTTCGACAGCCAAGCTGTCTTCATCAGGGTACAACCATACCTCATCAGCATACTTCATCATACCCTGATGAAGACAGTGCGGCTCTCTTTTATTTTCAAGTTACAGTCTGGGCCCATCTGTGTAACTTCCCTACGGACTCGGGAGAGGTGAAGCCAAACTGCTTCTTGATACATTGCTCGTGTAACCAGGAAGCGAGCCGCACCAAATGTGTCGTAGGGAACATCGTCCAAATGGCGAACGGGAGTCGGCTTGCAGGCGCCCCGGCCTGCCACAAGGAGTCGATAGAGAGCGATGGGACAAGGAAATCCCGACCGGCCAAACCCTCCCCTAACCCGGGAAGACGCTGGGCCAAACCCTCCCCTAACCCGGACGACGCTGGGCCAAACCCTCCCCTAACCCGGACGACGCTGGGCCAAACCCTCCCCTAACCCGGACGACGCTGGGCTAAACCCTCCCCTAACCCGGACGACGCTGGGCCAAACCTCCCGGACGACGCTGGGCCAAACCCTCCCTAACCCGGACGACGCTGGGCCAAACCTCCCCTAATCCGGACGACGCTGGGCCAAACCCTCCCCTAACCCGGACGACGCTGGGCCAAACTCCCCTAACCCGGACGACGCTGGACCAAACCCTCCCTAACCCGGACGACGCTGTGCCAAACTCTCCCCTAACCCGGACGACGCTGACCAAACCCTCCCCTAACCCGGACGACACTGGGCCAAACTCTCCCCTAACCCCGGACGACGCTGGGCCGAACCTCCCTAACCCGGACGACGCTGGGCCGAACCTCCCCTAACCCGGGACGCTGGGCCGAACCCTCCCCTAACCCGGACGACGCTGGGCCAAACCCTCCCCTAACCCGGACGACGCTGGGCCAATAGTGCGGCACCTCACGGGCCTCCCGGTGACACAGCCTGGGATCAAACCAGGGTCTGTAGTGACGCCTCAAGCACTGCAATGCAGTGTAGTATAATGGATGTTACCAGGTATGTTACCTGGTAGATGTAGTATAATGGATGTTACCTGGTAGATGTAATATAATGTATGTTACCTGGTATGTTACCTGGTAGATGTAATATAATGGATGTTACCAGGTATGTTACCTGGTAGATGTAGTATAATGTATGTTACCTGGTAGATGTAATATAATGTATGTTACCTGGTATGTTACCTGGTAGATGTAATATAATGGATGTTACCTGGTATGTTACCTGGTAGATGTAATATAATGTATGTTACCTGGTATGTTACCTGGTAGATGTAATATAATGTATGTTACCTGGTAGATGTAATATAATGGATGTTACCTGGTAGATGTAATATAATGTATGTTACCTGGTAGATGTAATATAATGTATGTTACCTGGTAGATGTAATATAATGTATGTTACCTGGTAGATGTAGTATAATGGATGTTACCTGGTAGATGTAATATAATGTATGTTACCTGGTAGATGTAATATAATGTATGTTACCTGGTAGATGTAGTATAATGGATGTTACCTGGTAGATGTAATATAATGTATGTTACCTGGTAGATGTAATATAATGTATGTTACCTGGTAGATGTAATATAATGTATGTTACCTGGTAGATGTAATATAATGTATGTTACCTGGTAGATGTAATATAATGTATGTTACCTGGTAGATGTAATATAATGTATGTTACCTGGTAGATGTAATATAATGTATGTTACCTGGTAGATGTAATATAATGTATGTTACCTGGTAGATGTAGATAATATAATGGATGTTACCTGGTAGATGTAATATAATGGATGTTACCTGGTAGATGTAATATAATGGATGTTACCTGGTAGATGTAATATAATGGATGTTACCTGGTAGATGTAATATATGGATGTTACCAGGTATGTTACCTGGTAGATGTAATATAATGGATGTTACCTGGTAGATGTAATATAATGTATGTTACCTGGTAGATGTAATATAAATATGTTACCTGGTAGATGTAATATAATGTATGTTACCTGGTAGATGTAATATAATGTATGTTACCTGGTAGATGTAATATAATGGATGTTACCTGGTAGATGTAATATAATGGATGTTACCTGGTAGATGTAATATAATGTATGTTACCTGGTATGTTACCTGGTAGATGTAATATAATGTATGTTACCTGGTAGATGTAATATAATGTATGTTACCTGGTAGATGTAATATAATGGGTGTTACCTGGTAGATGCCCCATTCAAGAAAATTATGCAGGCAATGAGGCAATGAGATTATGCAGGCAATGAGGCAGTGATCGCTGAGATCTTGGTTGAAGACATACATAATGTATGTTACCTGGTAGATGTAATATAATGGATGTTACCTGGTATGTTACCTGGTATGTTACCTGGTAGATGTAATATAATGGATGTTACCTGGTAGATGTAATATAATGTATGTTACCTGGTAGATGTAATATAATGGATGTTACCTGATAGATGTAATATAATGGATGTTACCTGGTAGATGTAATATAATGTATGTTACCTGGTATGTTACCTGGTAGATGTAATATAATGTATGTTACCTGGTAGATGTAATATAATGTATGTTACCTGGTAGATGTAGTATAATGGATGTTACCTGGTATGTTACCTGGTAGATGTAATATAATGTATGTTACCTGGTAGATGTAATATAATGGATGTTACCAGGTATGTTACCTGGTAGATGTAATATAATGTATGTTACCTGGTAGATGTAATATAATGTGTGTTACCTGGTAGATGTAATATAATGTATGTTACCTGGTAGATGTAATATAATGGATGTTACCTGGTAGATGTAATATAATGTATGTTACCTGGTATGTTACCTGGTAGATGTAATATAATACTATTGTAAAGTAAAGTGGCTGTTCCACTGGATGTCATAAGGTGAAAGCACCAATTTGTAAGTCGCTCTGGATAAGAGCGTCTGCTAAATGACTTAAATGTAATGTAAATGATAATGGATGTTACCTGGTATGTTACCTGGTTGATGTAATATAATGTGTGTTACCTGGTATGTTACCTGGTAGATGTAATATAATGTATGTTACCAGGTAGATGTAATATAATGGATGTTACCTGGTATGTTACCTGGTAGATGTAATATAATGTATGTTACCTGGTAGATGTAATATAATGTATGTTACCTGGTAGATGTAATATAATGTATGTTACCTGGTAGATGTAATATAATGTATGTTACCTGGTAGATGTAATATAATGTGTGTTACCTGGTAGATGTAATATAATGTATGTTACCTGGTAGATGTAATATAATGGATGTTACCTGGTAGATGTAATATAATGTATGTTACCTGGTATGTTACCTGGTAGATGTAATATAATACTATTGTAAAGTAAAGTGGCTGTTCCACTGGATGTCATAAGGTGAAAGCACCAATTTGTAAGTCGCTCTGGATAAGAGCGTCTGCTAAATGACTTAAATGTAATGTAAATGATAATGGATGTTACCTGGTTGATGTAATATAATGTGTGTTACCTGGTATGTTACCTGGTAGATGTAATATAATGTATGTTACCAGGTAGATGTAATATAATGGATGTTACCTGGTATGTTACCTGGTAGATGTAATATAATGTATGTTACCTGGTAGATGTAATATAATGTATGTTACCTGGCAGATGTAATATAATGTATGTTACCTGGTAGATGTAATATAATGTATGTTACCTGGTATGTTACCTGGTAGATGTAATATAATGTATGTTACCTGGTAGATGTAATATAATGTATGTTACCTGGTAGATGTAATATAATGTATGTTACCTGGTAGATGTAATAGTTACCTGGTAGATGTAATATAATGGATGTTACCTGGTAGATGTAATATAATGTATGTTACCTGGTAGATGTAATATAATGTATGTTACCTGGTAGATGTAGTATAATGTGTGTTATAATGTATGTTACCTGGTAGATGTAATATAATGGATGTTACCTGGTAGATGTAATATAATGTATGTTACCTGGTAGATGTAATATAATGTATGTTACCTGGTAGATGTAATATAATGTATGTTACCAGGTAGATGTAATATAATGGATGTTACCTGGTATGTTATAGATGTAATATAATGTATGTTACCTGGTAGATGTAATATAATGTATGTTACCTGGTAGATGTAATATACTATTGTAAAGTAAAGTGGCTGTTCCAATGTCATATGCACCAATTTGTAACTCTGGATAAGAGCGTCTGCTAAATGACTTAAATGTAATGTAAATGATAATGGATGTTACCTGGTAGATGTAATATAATGGTATGTTACCTGTTACCAGGTAGATGTAATATAATGTATGTTAATGTAGATGTAATGTATGTTACCTGGTAGATGTAATATAATGTATGTTACTGGTAGATGTAATATAATGTATGTTACCTGGTAGATGTAATATATGTTACCTGGTAGATGTTACCTGGTATGTTACCTGGTAGATGTAATATAATGTATGTTACCTGGTAGATGTATATAATATGTTACCTGGTATGTTACCTGTAGATGTAATATAATGTATGTTACCTGGTAGATGTAATATAATGTATGTTACCTGGTAGATGTAATATAATGCTATTGTAAATGTCTGTTCCACTGGATGTCATAAGGTGAAAGCATAATGTAAGTCGCTCTGGATAAGAGCCTGCTAAATGACTTAAATGTAATGTAAATGATAATGGATGTTACCTGGTTGATGTAATATAATGTGTGTTACCTGGTATGTTACCTGGTAGATGTAATATAATGTATGTTACCAGGTAGATGTAATATAATGGATGTTACCTGGTATGTTACCTGGTAGATGTAATATAATGTATGTTACCTGGTAGATGTAATATAATGTATGTTACCTGGTAGATGTAATATAATGTATGTTACCTGGTAGATGTAATATAATGTATGTTACCTGGTATGTTACCTGGTAGATGTAATATAATGTATGTTACCTGGTAGATGTAATATAATGTATGTTACCTGGTAGATGTGTAATATAATATGTTACCTGGTATGTTACCTGGTAGATGTAATATAATTGATGTTACCAGGTATGTTACCTGGTAGATGTAATATAATGTATGTTACCTGGTAGATGTAATATAATGTATGTTACCTGGTAGATGTAATATAATGGATGTTACCTGGTAGATGTAATATAATGGATGTTACCAGGTATGTTACCTGGTAGATGTAATATAATGTATGTTACCTGGTAGATGTAATATAATGTATGTTACCTGGTAGATGTAGTATAATGTGTGTTACCTGGTAGATGTAATATAATGGATGTTACCTGGTAGATGTAATATAATGGATGTTACCTGGTAGATGTAATATAATGTATGTTACCTGGTAGATGTAATATAATGGATGTTACCTGTTAGATGTAATATAATGTATGTTACCTGGTAGATGTAATATAATGTATGTTACCAGGTAGATGTAATATAATGGATGTTACCTGGTATGTTACCTGGTAGATGTAATATAATGTATGTTACCTGGTAGATGTAATATAATGTATGTTACCTGGTAGATGTAATATAATGGATGTTACCTGGTAGATGTAATATAATGGATGTTACCAGGTAGATGTAATATAATGGATGTTACCTGGTATGTTACCTGGTAGATGTAATATAATGTATGTTACCTGGTAGATGTAATATAATGTATGTTACCTGGTAGATGTAATATAATGTATGTTACCTGGTAGATGTAATATAATGTATGTTACCTGGTATGTTACCTGGTAGATGTAATATAATGTATGTTACCTGGTAGATGTAATATAATGTATGTTACCTGGTAGATGTAATATAATGTATGTTACCTGGTATGTTACCTGGTAGATGTAATATAATGGATGTTACCTGGTAGATGTAATATAATGGATGTTACCTGGTAGATGTAATATAATGTATGTTACCTGGTAGATGTAATATAATGGATGTTACCTGTTACCTGGCAGATGTAGATGTAATATAATGTATGTTACCTGGTAGATGTAATATAATGTATGTTACCAGGTAGATGTAATATAATGGATGTTACCTGGTATGTTACCTGGTAGATGTAATATAATGTATGTTACCTGGTAGATGTAATATAATGTATGTTACCTGGTAGATGTAATATAATGGATGTTACCTGTTAGATGTAATATAATGTATGTTACCTGGTAGATGTAATATAATGGATGTTACCAGGTAGATGTAATATAATGGATGTTACCTGTAATATAATGTATGTTACCTGGTAGATGTAATATAATGTATGTTACCTGGTAGATGTAATATAATGTATGTTACCTGGTAGATGTAATATAATGTATGTTACCTGGTAGATGTAATATAATGTATGTTACCTGGTTGATGTAATATAATGGATGTTACCTGGTAGATGTAATATAATATGTTACCTGGTATGTTACCTGGTAGATGTAATATAATGTATGTTACCTGGTAGATGTAATATAATGTATGTTACCTGATGTATGTTACCTGGTAGATGTAATATAATGTATGATGTTACCTGGTAGATGTAATATAATGTATGTTACCTGGTAGATGTAATATATGGATGTTACCAGGTATGTTACCTGGTAGATGTAATATAATGTATGTTACCTGGTAGATGTAATATAATGTATGTTACCTGGTAGATGTAATATAATGTGTGTTACCTGGTAGTTATGGCAGATGTAATATAATGTATGGTAATATAATATAATGTTACCTGGTAGATGTAATATAATGGATGTTA
>NW_027039862.1:41282-113480 GCF_034236695.1 Oncorhynchus nerka | reverse complement strand
GTCTATAACCTGGCTGCCGTGGTGTGTATAACCTGGCTGCCGTGGTGTGTATAACCTGGCTGCCGTGGTGTGTATAACCTGGCTGCCGTGGGAGTGTATAACCTGGCTGCCGTGGGTGTGTATAACCTGGCTGGCTGCGTGGTGTGTATAACCTGGCTGCCGTGGCATCTATAACCTGGCTGCCGTGGTATAACCTGGCTGCCGTGTGTGTATAACCTGGCTGCCGTGGCGTGTATAACCTGGCTGCCGTGGTGTGTATAACCTGGCTGCCGTGGTATAACCTGGCTATAACCTGGCTGCCGTGGTGTGCTGCCGTGGTGTGTATAACCTGGCTGCCGTGGTGTGTATAACCTGGCTGCCGTGGTGTGTATAACCTGGCTGCCGTGGTGTGTATAACCTGGTGTCTATAACCTGGCTGCAGTGGTGTGTATAACCTGGCCTGGTGTCTATAACCTGGCTGCCGTGGTGTGTATAACCTGGCTGCCGCTGCCTGGCTGCCGTGGTGTATAACCTGGCTGCCGTGGTGTGTAACCTGGCTGCCGTGGTGTGTATAACTGGCTGCCGGGTGTGTATAACCTGGCTGCCGTGGTGTGTATAACCTGGCTGCCGTGGTGTGTATAACCTGGCTGCCGTGGTGTGTATAACCTGGCTGCCGCGGGTGTGTATAACCTGGCTGCTGCGTGGTGTGTATAACCTGGCTGCTGTGGTGTGTAACCTGGCTGCCGTGGGTGTATAACCTGGTGTCTATAACCTGGCTGCCGTGGTGTGTATAACCTGGCTGCCGTGGTGTGTATAACCTGGCTGCCGTGGTCTTATAACCTGGCTGCCGTGGTGTGTATAACCTGGCTGCCGTGGTGTGTATAACCTGGCTGCCGTGGTGTGTATAACCTGGTGGGCTGCCGTGGTGTGTTTAACCTGGCTGCCGTGGTGTGTATAACCTGGCTGTCGTGGTGTGTATAACCTGGCTGCCGAGGTGTGTATAACCTGGCTGCCGTGCTGTGTATAACCTGGTGTGTATAACCTGGTTGCCTGTGGTGTCTATAACCTGGCTGCCATGGTGTGTATAACCTGGTGTCCTGTGGTGTCTATAACCTAGCTGCTGTGGTGTGTATAACCTGGCTGCCGTGGCGTGTATTACCCGGCTGCCGTGGTGTGTATAACCTGGTGTCTATAACCTGGCTGCTGTGGTGTGTATAACCTGGTGTCTATAACCTGGCTGCCTGTGGTGTCTATAACCTGGCTGCCGTGGTGTGTATAACCTGGCTGCCGTGGTGTGTATAACCTGGCTGCCGTGGTGTGTATAACCTGGCTGCCGTGGTGTGTATAACCTGGCTGCCGTGGTGTGTATAACCTGGCTGCCGTGGTGTGTATAACCTGGCTGCCGTGGTGTGTATAACCTGGCTGCCGTGGTGTGTATAACCTGGCTGCCGTGTGTGTATAACCTGGCTGCCGTGGTGTGTATAACCTGGCTGCCGTGGTGTGTATAACCTGGCTGCCGTGGGGTGTATAACCTGGCTGCCGTGGTGTGTATAACCTGGCTGCCGTGGTGTGTATAACCTGGCTGCCGTGGTGTGTATAACCTGGCTGCCGTGGTGTGTATAACCTGGCTGCCGTGGTGTGTATAACCTGGCTGCCTGGCTGCCGTGGTGTGTATAACCTGGCTGCCGTGGTGTGTATAACCTGGCTGCCGTGGTGTGTGCCGTGGTGTGTATAACCTGGCTGCCGTGGTGTGTATAAGCTGGTGTCTATAACCTGGCTGCAGTGGTGTGTATAACCTGGCTGCCGTGGGGTGTATAACCTGGCTGCCGTGGTGTGTATAACCTGGTGTCTATAACCTGGCTGCAGTGGTGTGTATAACCTGGTGTCTATAACCTGGCTGCCGTGGTGTGTATAACCTGGTGTCTATAACCTGGCTGCCGTGGTGTGTATAACCTGGTGTCTATAACCTGGCTGCCGTGGTGTGTATAACCTGGCTGCCGTGGCATCTATAACCTGGCTGCCGTGGTGTGTATAACCTGGCTGCCGTGGTGTGTATAACTGGCTGCCGTGGTGTGTATAACTGGCTGCCCGTGGTGTGTATAACTGGCTGGTGGTGTATAACTGGCTGCCGTGGTGTGTATAACTGGCTGCCGTGGTGTGTATAACCTGGCTGCCGTGGCGTGTATAACTGGATGCCGTGGTGTGTATAACTGGCTGCCGTGGTGTGTATAACTGGCTGCCGTGGTGTGTATAACTGGCTGCCGTGGTGTGTATAACCTGGCTGCCGTGGCGTGTATAACCTGGCTGCCGTGGTGTGTATAACCTGGCGTCTTTAACCTGGCTGCTGTGGTGTGTATAACCTGGCTGCCGTGGTGTGTATAACCTGGCTGCCGTGGTGTGTATAACCTGGCTAACCTGGCTGCCGTGGTGTGTATAACCTGGCTGCCGTGGCGTGTATAACCTGGCTGCCGTGGTGTGTATAACCTGGCTGCCGTGGTGTGTATAACCTGGCTGCCGTGGTGTGTATAACCTGGCTGCCGTGGCGTGTATAACCTGGCTGCCGTGGTGTGTATAACCTGGCTGCCCTGGCTGCCGTGGTGTGTATAACTTGGCTGCCGTGGTGTGTATAACCTGGCATCTATAACCTGGCTGCCGTGGTGTGTATAACCTGGCTGCCGTGGTGTGTATAACCTGGTGTCTATAACCTGGCTGCAGTGGTGTGTATAACCTGGCTGCCGTGGTGTGTATAACCTGGCTGCCGTGGTGTGTATAACCTGGCTGCCGTGGTGTGTATAACCTGGCTGCCGTGGTGTGTATAACCTGGTGTCTATAACCTGGCTGCAGTGGTGTGTATAACCTGGCTGCCGTGGTGTGTATAACCTGGCTGCCGTGGTGTGTATAACCTGGCTGCCGTGGTGTGTATAACCTGGTGTCTATAACCTGGCTGCCGTGGTGTGTATAACCTGGCTGCCGTGGTGTGTATAACCTGGCTGCCGTGGTGTGTATAACCTGGCTATAACCTGGCTGCAGTGGTGTGTATAACCTGGTGTCTATAACCTGGCTGCCGTGGTGTGTATAACCTGGCTGTCTATAACCTGGCTGCCGTGTGGTGGCTGCCGTCGGTGTGTATAACCTGGCTGCCGTGGTGTGTATAACCTGGCTGCCGTGGTGTGTATAACCTGGCTGCCGTGGTGTGTATAACCTGGCTGCCGTGTGTATAACCTGGCTGCCGTGGTGTGTATAACCTGGCTGCCGTGGCGTGTATAACCTGGCTGCCGTGGTGTGTATAACCTGGCTGCCGTGGTGTGTATAACCTGGCTGCCTGGCTGCAGTGGTGTATAACCTGGCTGCCGTGGTGTGTATAACCTGGCTGCCGTGGTGTGTATAACCTGGCTGCCGTGGTGTGTATAACCTGGCTGCCGTGGTGTATAACCTGGCTGCCGTGGTGTGTATAACCTGGCTGCCGTGGTGTGTATAACCTGGCTGCCGTGGTGTGTATAACCTGGCTGCCGTGGTGTGTATAACCTGGCTGTCTATAACCTGGCTGCCGTGGTGTGTATAACCTGGCTGCCGTGGTGTGTATAACCTGGTGTCGTATAACCTGGCTGCCGTGGTGTGTATAACCTGGCTGCCGTGGTGTGTATAACCTGGCTGCCGTGGTGTGTATAACCTGGCTGCCGTGGTGTGTATAACCTGGCTGTGGCTGCAGTGGTGTGTATAACCTGGCTGCCGTGGTGTGTATAACCTGGCTGCCGTGGTGTGTATAACCTGGTGTCTATAACCTGGCTGCAGTGGTGTGTATAACCTGGCTGCCGTGGTGTGTATAACCTGGTGTCTATAACCTGGCTGCTGTGGTGTGTATAACCTGGCTGCCGTGGTGTGTATAACCTGGCTGCCGTGGCGTCTATAACCTGGCTGCCGTGGTGTGTATAACCTGGCTGCCGTGGTGTGTATAACCTGGCTGCCGTGGTGTGTATAACCTGGTGGTGTGTATAACTGCCGTGGTGTGTATAACCTGGCTGCCGTGGTGTGTATAACCTGGCTGCCGTGGTGTCTATAACCTGGCTGCCGTGGTGTGTATAACCTGGCTGCCGTGGTGTGTATAACCTGGCTGCCGTGGTGTGTATAACCTGGCTGCCGTGGTGTGTATAACCTGGCTGCCGTGGTGTGTATAACCTGGCTGCTGCGTGGTGTGTATAACCTGGCTGCCGTGGTGTGTATAACCTGGCTGCCGTGGTGTGTATAACCTGGCTGCCGTGGTGTATAACCTGGCTGCAGTGGTGTGTATAACCTGGCTGCCGTGGTGTGTATAACCTGGCTGCCGTGGTGTGTATAACCTGGCTGCCGTGGTGTGTATAACCTGGTGTGTATAACCTGGCTGCCGTGGTGTGTATAACCTGGTGTCCCTGGCTGCCGTGGTGTGTATAACCTGGCTGCCGTGGTGTGTATAACCTGGTGTCTATAACCTGGCTGCCGTGGTGTGTATAACCTGGCTGCCGTGGCGTGTATAACCTGGCTGCCGTGGTGTGTATAACCTGGCTGCCGTGGCCGTGTGTATAACCTGGCTGCCGTGGTGTGTATAACCTGGCTGCCGTGGTGTGTATAACCTGGCTGCCGTGGTGTGTATAACCTGGCTATAACCTGGCTGCCGTGGTGTGTATAACCTGGCTGCCGTGGTGTGTATAACCTGGCTGCCGTGGTGTGTATAACCTGGCTGCCGTGGTGTGTATAACCTGGCTGCCGTATAACCTGGCTGCCGTGGTGTGTATAACCTGGCTGCTATAACCTGGCTGCCGTGGTGTGTATAACCTGGCTGCCGTGGTGTGTATAACCTGGCTGCCGTGGTGTGTATAACCTGGCTGCCGTGGTGTGTATAACCTGGCTGCCGTGGTGTGTATAACCTGGCTGCCGTGGTGTGTATAACCTGGCTGCCGTGGTGTGTATAACCTGGCCTGGCTGCCGTGGTGTGTAACCTAAACCTGGCTGCCGTGGTGTGTATAACCTGGCTGCCGTGGTGTGTATAACCTGGCTGCCGTGGTGTGTATAACCTGGCTGTGTATAACCTGGCTGCCGTGGTGTGTATAACCTGGCTGCCGTGGTGTGTATAACCTGGCTGCCGTGGTGTGTATAACCTGGCTGCCGTGGTGTGTATAACCTGGCTGCCGTGGTGTGTATAACCTGGCTGCCGTGGTGTGTATAACCTGGCTGCCGTGGTGTGTATAACCTGGTGTCTATAACCTGGCTGCCGTGGTGTGTATAACCTGGCTGCCGTGGTGTGTATAACCTGGCTGCCGTGGTGTGTATAACCTGGCTGCCGTGGTGTGTATAACCTGGTGTCTATAACCTGGCTGCCGTGGTGTGTATAACCTGGCTGCCGTGGGGTGTATAACCTGGCTGCCGTGGTGTGTATAACCTGGCTATAACCTGGCTGCAGTGGTGTGTATAACCTGGCTGTCTATAACCTGGCTGCCGTGGTGTGTATAACCTGGCTGCCTGGCTGCCGTGGTGTGTGTAACCTGGCTGCCGTGGTGTGTATAACCTGGCTGCCGTGGCATCTATAACCTGGCTGCCGTGGTGTGTATAACCTGGCTGCCGTGGTGTGTGTAACCTGGCTGCCGTGGTGTGTATAACCTGGCTGCCGTGGCGTGTATAACCTGGCTGCCGTGGCGTGTATAACCTGGCTGCCGTGGTGTGTATAACCTGGCTGCCGTGGTGTGTATAACCTGGCTGCCGTGGTGTGTATAACCTGGCTGCCGTGGTGTGTATAACCTGGCTGCCGTGGTGTGTATAACCTGGCTGTCTATAACCTGGCTGCCGTGGTGTGTATAACCTGGCTGCCGTGGTGTGTATAACCTGGCTGCCGTGGTGTGTATAACCTGGCTGCCGTGGTGTGTATAACCTGGCTGCCGTGGTGTGTATAACCTGGTGTCTATAACCTGGCTGCCGTGGTGTGTATAACCTGGCTGCCGAGGCGTGTATAACCTGGCTGCCGTGGTGTGTATAACCTGGCGTCTATAACCTGGCTGCCGTGGTGTGTATAACCTGGCTATAACCTGGCTGCCGTGGTGTGTATAACCTGGTGTCTATAACCTGGCTGCCGTGGCTGCCGTGGTGTGTATAACCTGGCTGCCGTGGTGTGTATAACCTGGCTGCCGTGGTGTGTATAACCTGGCTGCCGTGGTGTGTATAACCTGGCTGCCGTGGTGTGTATAACCTGGCTGCCGTGGTGTGTATAACCTGGCTGCCGTGGTGTGTATAACCTGGCTGCTGTGGTGTGTATAACCTGGCTGCCGTGGTGTGTATAACCTGGCTGCAGTGGTGTGTATAACTGGCTGCCGTGGTGTGTATAACCTGGCTGCCGTGGTGTGTATAACTATAACCTGGCTGCCGTGGTGTGTATAACCTGGCTGCCGTGGTGTGTATAACCTGGCTGCCGTGGTGTGTATAACTTGGCTGCCGTGGTGTGTATAACCTGGCGTCTATAACCTGGCTGCCGTGGTGTGTATAACCTGGCTGCCGTGGCGTGTATAACCTGGCTGCCGTGGTGTGTATAACCTGGTGTCTATAACCTGGCTGCTGTGGTGTGTATAACCTGGCTGCCGTGGTGTGTATAACCTGGCTGCCGTGGTGTGTATAACCTGGCTGCCGTGGTGTGTATAACCTGGTGTCTATAACCTGGCTGCAGTGGTGTGTATAACCTGGCTGCCGTGGGGTGTATAACCTGGCTGCCGTGGTGTGTATAACCTGGCTGCCGTGGTGTGTATAACCTGGTGTCTATAACCTGGCTGCCGTGGTGTGTATAACCTGGTGTCTATAACCTGGCTGCCGTGGTGTGTATAACCTGGTGTCTATAACCTGGCTGCCGTGGTGTGTATAACTTGGCTGCCGTGGCATCTATAACCTGGCTGCCGTGGTGTGTATAACCTGGCTGCCGTGGTGTGTATAACTGGCTGCCGTGGTGTGTATAACTGGCTGCCGTGGTGTGTATAACTGGCTGCCGTGGTGTGTATAACTGGCTGCCGTGGTGTGTATAACCTGGCTGCCGTGGTGTGTATAACCTGGCTGCCGTGGTGTGTATAACCTGGCTGCCGAGGCGTGTATAACCTGGCTGCCGTGGTGTGTATAACCTGGCTGCCGTGGTGTGTATAACCTGGCTGCCGTGGTGTGTATAACCTGGCTGCCGTGGTGTGTATAACCTGGCTGCCGTGGCGTGTATAACCTGGCTGCCGTGGTGTGTATAACCTGGCGTCTATAACCTGGCTGCTGTGGTGTGTATAACCTGGCTGCCGTGGTGTGTATAACCTGGCTGCCGTGGTGTGTATAACCTGGTGTCTATAACCTGGCTGCCGTGGTGTGTATAACTTGGCTGCCGTGGGGTGTATAACTTGGCTGCCGTGGCATCTATAACCTGGCTGCCGTGGTGTGTATAACCTGGCTGCCGTGGTGTGTGTAACCTGGCTGCCGTGGTGTGTATAACCTGGCTGCCGTGGCGTGTATAACCTGGCTGCCGTGGTGTGTATAACCTGGCTGCCGTGGTGTGTATAACCTGGCTGGCTGCCGTGGTGTGTATAACCTGGCTGCCGTGGTGTGTATAACCTGGTGTCTATAACCTGGCTGCAGTGGTGTGTATAACCTGGCTGCCGTGGTGTGTATAACCTGGCTGCCGTGGTGTGTATAACCTGGCTGCCGTGGTGTGTATAACCTGGCTGCCGTGGTGTGTATAACCTGGTGTCTATAACCTGGCTGCCGTGGTGTGTATAACCTGGCTGCCGTGGTGTGTATAACCTGGCTGCCGTGGTGTGTATAACCTGGCTGCCGTGGTGTGTATAACCTGGTGTCTATAACCTGGCTGCAGTGGTGTGTATAACCTGGCTGCCGTGGGGTGTATAACCTGGCTGCCGTGGTGTGTATAACCTGGTGTCTATAACCTGGCTGCAGTGGTGTGTATAACCTGGTGTCTATAACCTGGCTGCCGTGGTGTGTATAACCTGGCTGCCGTGGTGTGTATAACCTGGCTGCCGTGGTGTGTATAACCTGGCTGCCGTGGTGTGTATAACCTGGCTGCCGTGGTGTGTATAACCTGGCTGCCGTGGTGTGTATAACCTGGCTGCCGTGGTGTGTATAACCTGGCTGCCGTGGTGTGTATAACCTGGCTGCCGTGGTGTGTATAACCTGGCTGCCGTGGTGTGTATAACCTGGCTGCCGTGGTGTGTATAACCTGGCTGCCGTGGTGTGTATAACCTGGCTGCCGTGGTGTGTATAACCTGGCTGCCGTGGTGTGTATAACCTGGCTGCCGTGGTGTGTATAACCTGGCTGCCGTGGTGTGTATAACCTGGCTGCCGTGGTGTGTATAACCTGGCGTCTTTAACCTGGCTGCCGTGGTGTGTATAACCTGGCTGCCGTGGTGTGTATAACCTGGCTGCCGTGGTGTGTATAACCTGGTGTCTATAACCTGGCTGCCGTGGTGTGTATAACCTGGCTGCCGTGGCGTGTATAACCTGGCTGCCGTGGTGTGTATAACCTGGCTGCCGTGGTGTGTATAACCTGGCTGCCGTGGTGTGTATAACCTGGCTGCCGTGGTGTGTATAACCTGGCTGCCGTGGTGTGTATAACCTGGTGTCTATAACCTGGCTGCCGTGGTGTGTATAACCTGGCTGCCGTGGTGTGTATAACCTGGCTGCCGTGGTGCCGTGGTGTGTATAACCTGGCTGCCGTGGTGTGTATAACCTGGCTGCCGTGGTGTGTATAACCTGGCTGCCGTGGTGTGTATAACCTGGCTGCCGTGGTGTGTATAACCTGGCTGCCGTGGTGTGTATAACCTGGCTGCCGTGGTGTGTATAACCTGGTGTCTATAACCTGGCTGCCTGTGGTGTGTATAACCTGGCTGCCGTGGTGTGTATAACCTGGCTGCCGTGGTGTGTATAACCTGGCTGCCGTGGTGTGTATAACCTGGCTGCCGTGGTGTGTATAACCTGGCTGCCGTGGTGTGTATAACCTGGCTGCCGTGGTGTGTATAACCTGGTGTCTATAACCTGGCTGCCGTGGTGTGTATAACCTGGCTGCTGCGTGGTGTGTATAACCTGGCTGCCGTGGTGTGTATAACCTGGCTGCCGTGGTGTGTATAACCTGGCTGCCGTGGTGTGTATAACCTGGTGTCTATAACCTGGCTGCCGTGGTGTGTATAACCTGGCTGCCGTGGTGTGTATAACCTGGCTGCCGTGGTGTGTATAACCTGGCTGCCGTGGTGTGTATAACCTGGCTGCTGTGGTGTGTATAACCTGGCTGCCGTGGCGTCTATAACCTGGCTGCTGTGGTGTGTATAACCTGGCTGCCGTGGTGTGTATAACCTGGTGTCTATAACCTGGCTGCCGTGGTGTGTATAACCTGGCTGCCGTGGTGTGTATAACCTGGCTGCCGTGGTGTGTATAACCTGGCTGCCGTGGTGTGTATAACCTGGCTGCCGTGGCGTGTATAACCTGGCTGCCGTGGTGTGTATAACCTGGCTGCTGGGTGTATAACCTGGCTGCCGTGGTGTGTATAACCTGGCTGCCGTGGTGTGTATAACCTGGCTGCCGTGGCGTGTATAACCTGGCTGCCGTGGTGTGTATAACCTGGCTGCCGTGGTGTGTATAACCTGGCTGCTGCGTGGTGTGTATAACCTGGCTGCCGTGGTGTGTATAACCTGGCTGCCGTGGTGTGTATAACCTGGCTGCCGTGGTGTGTATAACCTGGCTGGCTGCTGTGGTGTGTATAACCTGGCTGCCGTGGCGTCTATAACCTGGCTGCTGAGGTGTGTATAACCTGGTGTCTATAACCTGGCTGCAGTGGTGTGTATAACCTGGTGTCTATAACCTGGCTGCCGTGGTGTGTATAACCTGGTGTCTATAACCTGGCTGCCGTGGTGTGTATAACCTGGTGTCTATAACCTGGCTGCCGTGGTGTGTATAACTTGGCTGCCGTGGCATCTATAACCTGGCTGCCGTGGTGTGTATAACCTGGCTGCCGTGGTGTGTATAACCTGGCTGCCGTGGTGTGTATAACCTGGCTGCCGTGGTGTGTATAACTGGCTGCCGTGGTGTGTATAACTGGCTGCCGTGGTGTGTATAACCTGGCTGCCGTGGTGTGTATAACCTGGCTGCCGTGGTGTGTATAACCTGGCTGCCGTGGTGTGTATAACCTGGTGTGTATAACCTGGCTGCCGTGGTGTGTATAACCTGGCTGCCGTGGTGTGTATAACCTGGCTGCCGTGGTGTGTATAACCTGGCTGGCTGCGTGGTGTGTATAACCTGGCTGCCGTGGTGTGTATAACCTGGCTGCCGTGGTGTATAACCTGGTGTCTATAACCTGGCTGCCGTGGTGTGTATAACTGGCTGCCGTGGCGTGTATAACCTGGCTGCCGTGGCGTGTATAACCTGGCTGCCGTGGTGTGTATAACCTGGCTGCCGTGGTGTGTATAACCTGGCTGCCGTGGTGTGTATAACCTGGCTGCCGTGGTGTGTATAACCTGGCGTCTATAACCTGGCTGCCGTGGTGTGTATAACTTGGCTGCCGTGGTGTGTATAACCTGGCATCTATAACCTGGCTGCCGTGGTGTGTATAACCTGGCTGCCGTGGTGTGTATAACCTGGTGTCTATAACCTGGCTGCAGTGGTGTGTATAACCTGGCTGCCGTGGTGTGTATAACCTGGCTGCCGTGGTGTGTATAACCTGGCTGCCGTGGTGTGTATAACCTGGCTGCCGTGGTGTGTATAACCTGGCTGTCTGCCGTGTGTATAACCTGGCTGCCGTGGTGTGTATAACCTGGCTGCCGTGGTGTGTATAACCTGGCTGCCGTGGTGTGTATAACCTGGCTGCCGTGGTGTGTATAACCTGGCTGCCGTGGTGTGTATAACCTGGCTGCCGTGGTGTGTATAACCTGGCTGCCGTGGTGTGTATAACCTGGCTGCCGTGGTGTGTATAACCTGGCTGCCTATAACCTGGCTGCCGTGGTGTGTATAACCTGGCTGCCGTGGTGGTGTATAACCTGGCTGCTGGCTGCCGTGGTGTGTATAACCTGGCTGCCGTGGTGTGTATAACCTGGCTGCCGTGGTGTGTATAACCTGGCTGCCGTGGTGTGTATAACCTGGCTGCCGTGGCTGCCTGGCTGCCGTGGTGTGTATAACCTGGCTGCCGTGGTGTGTATAACCTGGCTGCCGTGGTGTGTATAACCTGGCTGCCGTGGTGTGTATAACCTGGCTGCCGTGGTGTGTATAACCTGGCTGCCGTGGTGTGTATAACCTGGCTGCCGTGGTGTGTATAACCTGGCTGCCGTGGTGTGTATAACCTGGCTGCCGTGGTGTGTATAACCTGGCTGCCGTGGTGTGTATAACCTGGCTGCCGTGGTGTGTATAACCTGGCTGCCGTGGTGTGTATAACCTGGCTGCTGGTGTGTAAACCTGGCTGCCGTGGTGTGTATAACCTGGCTGCCGTGGTATAACCTGGCTGCCGTGGTGTGTATAACCTGGTGTCTATAACCTGGCTGCCGTGGTGTGTATAACCTGGCTGCCGTGGGGTGTATAACCTGGCTGCCGTGGTGTGTATAACCTGGCTGCCGTGGTGTGTATAACCTGGCTGCCGTGGTGTGTATAACCTGGCTGCCGTGGTGTGTATAACCTGGCTGCCGTGGTGTGTATAACCTGGTGTCTATAACCTGGCTGCCGTGGTGTGTATAACCTGGTGTCTATAACCTGGCTGCCGTGGTGTGTATAACCTGGTGTCTATAACCTGGCTGCCGTGGTGTGTATAACCTGGCTGCCGTGGTGTGTATAACTGGCTGCCGTGGTGTGTATAACTGGCTGCCGTGGTGTGTATAACCTGGCTGCCGTGGTGTGTATAACCTGGCTGTGGTGTGTATAACCTGGCTGCCGTGGTGTGTATAACCTGGCTGCCGTGGTGTGTATAACCTGGCTGCCGTGGTGTGTATAACCTGGCTGCCGTGGTGTGTATAACTGGCTGCCGTGGTGTGTATAACTGGCTGCCGTGGTGTGTATAACCTGGCTGCCGTGGCGTGTATAACCTGGCTGCCGTGGTGTGTATAACCTGGCTGCCGTGGTGTGTATAACCTGGCTGCCGTGGTGTGTATAACCTGGCGTCTATAACCTGGCTGCCGTGGTGTGTATAACCTGGCTGCCGTGGTGTGTATAACCTGGCTGCCGTGGTGTGTATAACCTGGTGTCTATAACCTGGCTGCCGTGGTGTGTATAACTTGGCTGCCGTGGGGTGTATAACCTGGCTGCCGTGGTGTGTATAACCTGGCTGCCGTGGTGTGTATAACCTGGCTGCCGTGGTGTGTATAACCTGGCTGCCGTGGTGTGTATAACCTGGCTGCCGTGGTGTGTATAACCTGGTGTCTATAACCTGGCTGCCGTGGTGTGTATAACTGGCTGCCGTGGTGTGTATAACCTGGCTCTATAACCTGGCTGCCGTGGTGTGTATAACCTGGCTGCCGTGGTGTGTGGTATAACCTGGCTGCCGTGGTGTGTATAACCTGGCTGCCGTGGTGTGTATAACCTGGCTGCCGTGGTGTGTATAACCTGGCTGCCGTGGTGTGTATAACCTGGCTGCCGTGGTGTGTATAACCTGGCTGCCTGTGGGTGTGTATAACCTGGCTGCCGTGGTGTGTATAACCTGGCTGCCGTGGTGTGTATAACCTGGCTGCCGTGGTGTGTATAACCTGGTGTCTATAACCTGGCTGCAGTGGTGTGTATAACCTGGCTGCCGTGGGGTGTATAACCTGGCTGCCGTGGTGTGTATAACCTGGTGTCTATAACCTGGCTGCCGTGGTGTGTATAACCTGGTGTCTATAACCTGGCTGCCGTGGTGTGTATAACCTGGTGTCTATAACCTGGCTGCCGTGGTGTGTATAACCTGGTGTCTATAACCTGGCTGCCGTGGTGTGTATAACCTGGTGTCTATAACCTGGCTGCCGTGGTGTGTATAACCTGGTGTGTATAACCTGGCTGCCGTGGTGTGTATAACTGGCTGCCGTGGTGTGTATAACTGGCTGCCGTGGTGTGTATAACTGGCTGCCGTGGTGTGTATAACCTGGCTGCCGTGGTGTGTATAACCTGGCTGCCGTGGTGTGTATAACCTGGCTGCCGTGGTGTGTATAACCTGGCTGCCGTGGTGTGTATAACTGGCTGCCGTGGTGTATAACCTGGCTGCCGTGGTGTGTATAACCTGGCTGCCGTGGTGTGTATAACCTGGCTGCCGTGGTGTGTATAACCTGGCTGCCGTGGTGTGTATAACTGGCTGCCGTGGTGTGTATAACCTGGCTGCCGTGGTGTGTATAACCTGGCTGCCGTGGTGTGTATAACCTGGCTGCCGTGGTGTGTATAACCTGGCTGCCGTGGTGTGTATAACCTGGCTGCCGTGGTGTGTATAACCTGGCTGCCGTGGTGTGTATAACCTGGTGTCTATAACCTGGCTGCCGTGGTGTGTATAACCTGGCTGCCGTGGAGTGTATAACCTGGCTGCCGTGGTGTGTATAACCTGGTGTCTATAACCTGGCTGCAGTGGTGTGTATAACCTGGCTGCCGTGGTGTGTATAACCTGCCGTGGCGTCTATAACCTGGCTGCCGTGGTGTGTATAACCTGGCTGCCGTGGTGTGTATAACCTGGCTGCCGTGGTGTGTATAACCTGGTGTCTATAACCTGGCTGCCGTGGTGTGTATAACCTGGCTGCCGTGGTGTGTATGTGGCATCTATAACCTGGCTGCCGTGGTGTGTATAACCTGGCTGCCGTGGTGTGTATAACCTGGCTGCCGTGGTGTGTATAAACCTGGCTGCCGTGGTGTGTATAACCTGGCTGCCGTGGTGTGTATAACCTGGCTGCCGTGGTGTGTATAACCTGGCTGCCGTATAACCTGGCTGCCGTGGTGTGTATAACCTGGCTGCCGTGGTGTGTATAACCTGGCTGCCGTGGTGTGTATAACCTGGCTGCCGTGGTGTGTATAACCTGGCTGGCTGCGTGGTGTGTATAACCTGGCTGCCGTGGGGTGTATAACCTGGCTGCCGTGGTGTGTATAACCTGGCTGCCTGGCTGCCGTGGTGTGTATAACCTGGTGTCTATAACCTGGCTGCCGTGGTGTGTATAACCTGGTGTGTATAACCTGGCTGCCGTGGTGTGTATAACCTGGCTGCCATGGTGTGTATAACCTGGTGTCTATAACCTGGCTGCCGAGGCGTGTATAACCTGGCTGCCGTGGTGTGTATAACCTGGCTGCCGTGGTGTGTATAACCTGGCTGCCGTGGTGTGTATAACCTGGCTGCTGTGGTGTGTATAACCTGGCTGCCGTGGTGTGTATAACCTGGCTGCCGTGGTGTGTATAACCTGGCTGCCGTGGTGTGTATAACCTGGTGTCTATAACCTGGCTGCCGTGGTGTGTATAACCTGGCTGCCGTGGTGTGTATAACCTGGCTGCCGTGGTGTGTATAACCTGGCTGCCGTGGTGTGTATAACCTGGCTGCCGTGGTGTGTATAACCTGGCTGCCGTGGTGTGTATAACCTGGCTGCCGTGGTGTGTATAACCTGGCTGCCGTGGTGTGTATAACCTGGCTGCCGTGGTGTGTATAACCTGGCTGCCGTGGTGTGTATAACCTGGCTGCCGTGGTGTGTATAACCTGGCTGCCGTAGTGTGTATAACCTGGTGTCTATAACCTGGCTGCCGTGGTGTGTATAACCTGGCTGCCGTGGTGTGTATAACCTGGCTGCCGTGGTGTGTATAACCTGGTGTCTATAACCTGGCTGCAGTGGTGTGTATAACCTGGCTGCCGTGGTGTGTATAACCTGGCTGCCGTGGTGTGTATAACCTGGCTGCCGTGGTGTGTATAACCTGGTGTCTATAACCTGGCTGCAGTGGTGTGTATAACCTGGCTGCCGTGGCGTGTATAACCTGGCTGCCGTGGTGTGTATAACCTGGTGTCTATAACCTGGCTGCCGTGGTGTGTATAACCTGGTGTCTATAACCTGGCTGCCGTGGTGTGTATAACCTGGCTGCCGTGGTGTGTATAACCTGGCTGCCGTGGTGTGTATAACCTGGCTGCCGTGGTGTGTATAACCTGGCTGCCGTGGTGTGTATAACCTGGCTGCCGTGGTGTGTATAACCTGGCTGCCGTGGTGTGTATAACCTGGTGTCTATAACCTGGCTGCCGTGGTGTGTATAACCTGGCTGCCGTGGTGTGTATAACCTGGCTGCCGTGGTGTGTATAACCTGGCTGCCATGGTGTGTATAACCTGGTGTCTATAACCTGGCTGCCGAGGCGTGTATAACCTGGCTGCCGTGGTGTGTATAACCTGGCTGCCGTGGTGTGTATAACCTGGCTGCCGTGGTGTGTATAACCTGGCTGGCTGCCGTGGTGTGTATAACCTGGCTGCCGTGGTGTGTATAACCTGGCTGCCGTGGTGTGTATAACCTGGCTGCCGTGGTGTGTATAACCTGGCTGCCGTGGTGTGTATAACCTGGCTGTGGTGTGTATAACCTGGCTGCCGTGGTGTGTATAACCTGGCTGCCTGGTGTGTATAACCTGGCTGCCGTGGTGTGTATAACCTGGTGCTGCGTGGTGTGTATAACCTGGCTGCCGTGGTGTGTATAACCTGGCTGCCGTGGTGTGTATAACCTGGCTGCCGTGGTGTGTATAACCTGGCTGCCGTGGTGTGTATAACCTGGCTGCCGTGGTGTGTATAACCTGGCTGCCGTGGTGTGTATAACCTGGCTGCCGTGGTGTCTATAACCTGGCTGCCGTGGTGTGTATAACCTGGCTGCTGTGGTGTGTATAACCTGGCTGCCGTGGTGTGTATAACCTGGCTGCCGTGGTGTGTATAACCTGGCTGCCGTGGTGTGTATAACCTGGCTGCCGTGGTGTGTATAACCTGGCTGCCGTGGTGTGTATAACCTGGCTGCCGTGGTGTGTATAACCTATAACCTGGCTGCCGTGGTGTGTATAACCTGGCTGCCGTGGTGTGTATAACCTGGCTGCCGTGGTGTGTATAACCTGGTGTCTATAACCTGGCTGCCGTGGTGTGTATAACCTGGTGTCTATAACCTGGCTGCCGTGGTGTGTATAACCTGGCTGTCTGCCGTGTAACCTGGCTGCCGTGGTGTGTATAACCTGGCTGCCGTGGTGTGTATAACCTGGCTGCCGTGGTGTGTATAACCTGGCTGCCGTGGTGTGTATAACCTGGCTGCCGTGGTGTGTATAACCTGGCTGCCGTGGTGTGTATAACCTGGCTGCCGTGGTGTGTATAACCTGGCTGCCGTGGTGTGTATAACCTGGTGGTGTGTATAACCTGGCTGCCGTGGTGTGTATAACCTGGCTGCCGTGGTGTGTATAACCTGGCTGCCGTGGTGTGTATAACCTGGCTGCCGTGGTGTGTATAACCTGGCTGTCTATAACCTGGCTGCCGTGGTGTGTATAACCTGGCTGCCGTGGTGTGTATAACCTGGCTGCCGTGGTGTGTATAACCTGGTGTCTATAACCTGGCTGCCGTGGTGTGTATAACCTGGCTGCCGTGGCTGTATAACCTGGCTGCCGTGGTGTGTATAACCTGGCTGCCGTGGTGTGTATAACCTGGCTGCCGTGGTGTGTATAACCTGGCTGCCGTGGTGGCTGCCGTGGTGTGTATAACCTGGCTGCCGTGGTGTGTATAACCTGGCTGCCGTGGTGTGTATAACCTGGCTGCCGTGGTGTGTATAACCTGGCTGCCGTGGTGTGTATAACCTGGCTGCCGTGGTGTGTATAACCTGGCTGCCGTGGTGTGTATAACCTGGCTGCCGTGGTGTGTATAACCTGGCTGCCGTGGTGTGTATAACCTGGCTGCCGTGGTGTGTCTATAACCTGGCTGCCGTGGTGTGTATAACCTGGCTGCCGTGGTGTGTATAACCTGGCTGCCGTGGTGTGTATAACCTGGCTGCCGTGGTGTGTATAACCTGGCTGCCGTGGTGTGTATAACCTGGCTGCCGTGGTGTGTATAACCTGGCTGCCGTGGTGTATAACCTGGCTGCCGTGGTGTGTATAACCTGGCTGCCGTGGTGTGTATAACCTGGCTGCCGTGGTGTGTATAACCTGGCTGCCGTGGTGTGGTGGCTGCCGTGGTGTGTATAACCTGGCTGCCGTGGTGTGTATAACCTGGCTGCCGTGGTGTGTATAACTGGCTGCCGTGGTGTGTATAACTGGCTGCCGTGGTGTGTATAACCTGGCTGCCGTGGCGTGTATAACCTGGCTGCCGTGGTGTGTATAACCTGGCTGCCGTGGCGTGTATAACCTGGCTGCCGTGGTGTGTATAACCTGGTGTCTATAACCTGGCTGCAGTGGTGTGTATAACCTGGCTGCCGTGGTGTGTATAACCTGGCTGCCGTGGTGTGTAACCTGGTGTCTATAACCTGGCTGCCGTGGTGTGTATAACCTGGCTGGCTGCCGTGGTGTGTATAACCTGGTGTCTATAACCTGGCTGCCGTGGTGGTGTCTATAACCTGGCTGCCGTGGTGTGTATAACCTGGCTGCCGTGGCATCTATAACCTGGCTGCCGTGGTGTGTATAACCTGGCTGCCGTGGTGTGTGTAACCTGGCTGCCGTGGTGTGTATAACCTGGCTGCCGTGGCGTGTATAACCTGGCTGCCGTGGCGTGTATAACCTGGCTGCCGTGGTGTGTATAACCTGGCTGCCGTGGTGTGTATAACCTGGCTGCCGTGGTGTGTATAACCTGGCTGCCGTGGTGTGTATAACCTGGTGTCGTGGCGTAACCTGGCTGCCGTGGTGTGTATAACCTGGCTGCCGTGGTGTGTATAACCTGGCTGCCGTGGTGTCTATAACCTGGCTGCCGTGGTGTGTATAACCTGGCTGCCGTGGTGTGTATAACCTGGCTGCCGTGGTGTGTATAACCTGGCTGCCGTGGTGTGTATAACCTGGCTCTTTAACCTGGCTGCTGTGGTGTGTATAACCTGGCTGCTGTGGTGTATAACCTGGCTGCCGTGGTGTGTATAACCTGGTGTCTATAACCTGGCTGCCGTGGTGTGTATAACCTGGCTGCCGTGGTGTGTATAACCTGGCTGCCGTGGCTATAACCTGGCTGCCGTGGTGTGTATAACCTGGCTGCCGTGGTGTGTATAACCTGGCTGCCGTGGTGTGTATAACCTGGCTGCCGTGGTGTGTATAACCTGGCTGCCGTGGTGTGTATAACCTGGCTGCCGTGGTGTGTATAACCTGGCTGCCGTGGCATGTATAACCTGGCTGCCGTGGTGTGTATAACCTGGCTGCCGTGGTGTGTATAACCTGGCTGCCTGGTGCCTGTGTGTCTATAACCTGGCTGCCGTGGTGTGTATAACCTGGTGCCTGTGGTGTCTATAACCTGGCTGCTGTGGTGTGTATAACCTGGCTGCCGTGGCGTGTATAACCTGGCTGCCGTGGTGTGTATAACCTGGTGTCTATAACCTGGCTGCCGTGGTGTGTATAACCTGGCTGCCTGGCTGGTGGTGTATAACCTGGCTGCCGTGGCGTGTATAACCTGGCTGCCGTGGTGTGTATAACCTGGTGTCTATAACCTGGCTGCCGTGGTGTGTATAACCTGGCTGCCGTATAACCTGGCTGCCGTGGTGTGTATAACCTGGCTGCCGTGGTGTGTATAACCTGGCTGCCGTGGTGTGTATAACCTGGCTGCCGGTGTGTATAACCTGGCTGCCGTGGTGTGTATAACCTGGCTGCCGTGGTGTGTATAACCTGGCTGCCGTGGTGTGTATAACCTGGTGGTCTGGCTGCAGTGGTGTGTATAACCTGGCTGCCGTGGTGTGTATAACCTGGCTGCCGTGGTGTGTATAACTTGGTTGCCGTGGCGTGTATAACTTGAATGCCGTGGCGTGTATAACCTGGCTGCCGTGGTGTGTATAACTTGGCTGCCGTGGGGTGTATAACCTGGCTGCCGTGGTGTGTATAACCTGGCTGCCGTGGTGTGTATAACCTGGCTGCCGTGGTGTGTATAACCTGGCTGCCGTGGTGTGTATAACCTGGCTGCCGTGGTGTGTATAACCTGGTGTCTATAACCTGGCTGCCGTGGTGTGTATAACCTGGCTGCCGTGGTGTGTATAACCTGGCTGCCGTGGTGTGTATAACCTGGTGTCTATAACCTGGCTGCAGTGGTGTGTATAACCTGGCTGCCGTGGAGTGTATAACCTGGCTGCCGTGGTGTGTATAACCTGGCTGCCGTGGTGTGTATAACCTGGTGTCTATAACCTGGCTGCAGTGGTGTGTATAACCTGGCTGCCGTGGTGTGTATAACCTGGCTGCCGTGGTGTGTATAACCTGGTGTCTATAACCTGGCTGCAGTGGTGTGTATAACCTGGCTGCCGTGGTGTGTATAACCTGGTGTCTATAACCTGGCTGCAGTGGTGTGTATAACCTGGTGTCTATAACCTGGCTGCCGTGGTGTGTATAACCTGGTGTCTATAACCTGGCTGCCGTGGTGTGTATAACCTGGCTGCCGTGGTGTGTATAACCTGGCTGCCGTGGTGTGTATAACCTGGCTGCCGTGGTGTGTATAACCTGGCTGCCGTGGTGTGTATAACCTGGCTGCCGTGGTGTGTATAACCTGGCTGCCGTGGTGTGTAAACCTGGCTGCCGTGGTGTGTATAACCTGGCTGCCGTGGTGTGTATAACCTGGCTGCCGTGGTGTGTATAACCTGGCTGCCGTGGTGTGTATAACCTGGCTGCCGTGGTGTGTATAACCTGGCTGCCGTGGCGTGTATAACCTGGCTGCCGTGGTGTGTATAACCTGGCTGCCGTGGTGTGTATAACCTGGCGTCTTAACCTGGCTGCTGTGGTGTGTATAACCTGGCTGCCGTGGTGTGTATAACCTGGCTGCCGTGGTGTGTATAACCTGGCTGTCTGTATAACCTGGCTGCCGTGGTGTGTATAACCTGGCTGCCGTGGTGTGTATAACCTGGCTGCCGTGGTGTGGGCTGCCGTGGTGTGTATAACCTGGCTGCCGTGGTGTGTATAACCTGGCTGCCGTGGTGTGTATAACCTGGCTGCCGTGGTGTGTATAACCTGGCTGCCGTGGTGTGTATAACCTGGCTGCCGTGGTGTGTATAACCTGGCTGCCGTGGTGTGTATAACCTGGCTGCCTGGCTGCCGTGGTGTATAACCTGGCTGCCGTGGTGTGTATAACCTGGCTGCCGTGGTGTGTATAACCTGGCTGCCGTGGTGTGTATAACCTGGCTGCCGTGGTGTGTATAACCTGGCTGCCGTGGTGTGTAACCTGGCTGCCGTGGTGTGTATAACCTGGTGTCTATAACCTGGCTGCCGTGGTGTGTATAACCTGGCTGCCGTGGTGTGTATAACCTGGCTGCCGTGGTGTGTGGTGTCTATAACCTGGCTGCCGTGGTGTGTATAACCTGGCTGCCGTGGTGTGTATAACCTGGCTGCCGTGGTGTGTATAACCTGGCTGCCGTGGTGTGTATAACCTGGCTGCCGTGGTGTGTATAACCTGGCTGCCGTGGTGTGTATAACCTGGCTGCCGTGGTGTGTAACCTGGCTGCCGTGGTGTGTATAACCTGGCTGCCGTGGTGTGTATAACCTGGCTGCCGTGGTGTGTATAACCTGGCTGCCGTGGTGTGTATAACCTGGCTGCCGTGGTGTGTATAACCTGGTGTCTATAACCTGGCTGCCGTGGTGTGTATAACCTGGCTGGCTGCGTGGTGTGTATAACCTGGTGTCTATAACCTGGCTGCCGTGGTGTGTATAACCTGGTGTCTATAACCTGGCTGCCGTGGTGTGTATAACTTGGCTGCCGTGGCATCTATAACCTGGCTGCCGTGGTGTGTATAACCTGGCTGCCGTGGTGTGTGTAACCTGGCTGCCGTGGTGTGTATAACCTGGCTGCCGTGGCGTGTATAACCTGCCGTGGTGTGTATAACCTGGCTGCCGTGGTGTGTATAACCTGGCTGCCGTGGTGTGTATAACCTGGCTGCCGTGGTGTGTATAACCTGGCTGCCGTGGTGTGTATAACCTGGCTGCCGTGGTGTGTATAACCTGCCGCTGGCTGCCGTGGTGTGTATAACCTGGCTGCCGTGGTGTGTATAACCTGGCTGCCGTGGTGTGTATAACCTGGCTGCCGTGGTGTGTATAACCTGGCTGCCGTGGCGTGTATAACCTGGCTGCCGTGGTGTGTATAACCTGGCTGCCGTGGTGTGTATAACCTGGCTGCCGTGGTGTGTATAACCTGGTGTCTATAACCTGGCTGCCGTGGTGTGTATAACCTGGCTGCCGTGGCGTGTATAACCTGGCTGCCGTGGTGTGTATAACCTGGCTGCCGTGGTGTGTATAACCTGGCTGCCGTGGTGTGTATAACCTGGCTGCCGTGGTGTGTATAACCTGGCTGCCGTGGCGTCTATAACCTGGCTGCCGTGGTGTGTATAACCTGGCTGCCGTGGTGTGTATAACCTGGCTGCCGTGGCATGTATAACCTGGCTGCCGTGGTGTGTATAACCTGGCTGCCGTGGTGTGTATAACCTGGCTGCCTGGCTGTGTATAACCTGGCTGCCGTGGTGTGTATAACCTGGCTGCCGTGGTGTGTATAACCTGGCTGCCGTGGTGTGTATAACCTGGCTGCCGTGGTGTGTATAACCTGGCTGCCGTGGTGTGTATAACCTATAACCTGGCTGCCGTGGTGTGTATAACCTGGCTGCCGTGGTGTGTATAACCTGGCTGCCGTGGTGTGTATAACCTGGCTGCCGTGGTGTGTATAACCTGGCTGCCGTGGTGTGTATAACCTGGCTGCTGTGGTGTGTATAACCTGGCTGCCGTGGTGTGTATAACCTGGCTGCCGTGGTGTGTATAACCTGGCTGCCGTGGTGTGTATAACCTGGCTGCCGTGGTGTGTATAACCTGGCTGCCGTGGTGTGTATAACCTGGCTGCCGTGGTGTGTATAACCTGGCTGCCGTGGTGTGTATAACCTGGCTGCCGTGGTGTGTATAACCTGGCTGCCGTGGTGTGTATAACCTGGCTGCCGTGGTGTGTATAACCTGGCTGCCGTGGTGTGTATAACCTGGCTGCTGCGTGGTGTGTATAACCTGGCTGCCGTGGTGTGTATAACCTGGCTGCCGTGGTGTGTACCTGGCTGCCGTGGTGTGTATAACCTGGTGTCTATAACCTGGCTGCCGTGGTGTGTATAACCTGGCTGCCGTGGTGTGTATAACCTGGCTGCCGTGGTGTGTATAACCTGGCTGCCTGGCTGGTGGTGTATAACCTGGTGCTGGCTGCGTGGTGTGTATAACCTGGCTGCCGTGGTGTGTATAACCTGGTGTCTATAACCTGGCTGCCGTGGTGTGTATAACCTGGCTGCCGTGGTGTGTATAACCTGGCTGCCGTGGTGTGTATAACCTGGCTGCCGTGGTGTGTATAACCTGGCTGCCGTGGTGTGTATAACCTGGCTGCCGTGGTGTGTATAACCTGGCTGCCGTGGTGTGTATAACCTGGCTGCCGTGGTGTGTATAACCTGGCTGCCGTGGTGTGTATAACCTGGCTGCCGTGGTGTGTATAACCTGGCTGCCGTGGTGTGTATAACCTGGCTGCCGTGGTGTGTATAACCTGGCTGCCGTGGTGTGTATAACCTGGCTGCCGTGGTGTGTATAACCTGGCTGCCGTGGTGTGTATAACCTGGCTGCCGTGGTGTGTATAACCTGGCTGCCGTGGTGTGTATAACCTGGCTGCCGTGGTGTGTATAACCTGGCTGCCGTGGTGTGTATAACCTGGCTGCCGTGGTGTGTATAACCTGGCTGCCGTGGTGTGTATAACCTGGCTGCCGTGGTGTATAACCTGGCTGCCGTGGTGTGTATAACCTGGCTGCCGTGGTGTGTATAACCTGGCTGCCGTGGTGTGTATAACCTGGCTGCCGTGGTGTGTATAACCTGGCTGCCGTGGTGTGTATAACCTGGCTGCCGTGGTGTGTATAACCTGGCTGCCGTGGTGTGTATAACCTGGCTGCCGTGGTGTGTATAACCTGGCTGCCGTGGTGTGTATAACCTGGCTGCCGTAGTGTGTATAACCTGGTGTCTATAACCTGGCTGCCGTGGTGTGTATAACCTGGCTGCCGTGGTGTGTATAACCTGGCTGCCGTGGTGTGTATAACCTGGCTGCCGTGGTGTATAACCTGGCTGCCGTGGTGTGTATAACCTGGCTGCCGTGGTGTGTATAACCTGGCCTGGTGTCTATAACCTGGCTGCCGTGGTGTGTATAACCTGGCTGCCTGGCTGGTGGTGTATAACCTGGCTGTGTATAACCTGGCTGCCGTGGTGTGTATAACCTGGTGTCTATAACCTGGCTGCAGTGGTGTGTATAACCTGGCTGCCGTGGGGTGTATAACCTGGCTGCCGTGGTGTGTATAACCTGGCTGCCGTGGTGTGTATAACCTGGCTGCCGAGGCGTGTATAACCTGGGTGTGTATAACCTGGCTGCCGTGGTGTGTATAACCTGGCTGCCGTGGTGTGTATAACCTGGCTGCCGTGGTGTGTATAACCTGGCTGCCGTGGTGTGTATAACCTGGCTGCCGTGGTGTGTATAACCTGGCTGCCGTGGTGTGTATAACCTGGCTGCCGTGGTGTGTATAACCTGGCTGCCGTGGTGTGTATAACCTGGCTGCCGTGGTGTGTATAACCTGGCTGCCGTGGTGTGTATAACCTGGTGTCTATAACCTGGCTGCCGTGGTGTGTATAACCTGGCTGCCGTGGTGTGTATAACCTGGCTGCCGTGGTGTGTATAACCTGGCTGCAGTGGTGTGTATAACCTGGCTGCCGTGGTGTGTATAACCTGGCTGCCGTGGTGTGTATAACCTGGCTGCCGTGGTGTGTATAACCTGGTGTCTATAACCTGGCTGCAGTGGTGTGTATAACCTGGCTGCCGTGGCGTGTATAACCTGGCTGCCGTGGTGTGTATAACCTGGCGTCTATAACCTGGCTGCAGTGGTGTGTATAACCTGGTGTCTATAACCTGGCTGCCGTGGTGTGTATAACCTGGTGTCTATAACCTGGCTGCCGTGGTGTGTATAACCTGGTGTCTATAACCTGGCTGCCGTGGTGTGTATAACTTGGCTGCCGTGGCATCTATAACCTGGCTGCCGTGGTGTGTATATAACCTGGTGTGTATAACTGGCTGCCGTGGTGTGTATAACTGGCTGCCGTGGTGTGTATAACCTGGCTGCCGTGGTGTGTATAACCTGGCTGCCGTGGTGTGTATAACCTGGCTGCCGTGGTGTGTATAACCTGGCTGCCGTGGTGTGTATAACCTGGCTGCCGTGGTGTGTATAACCTGGCTGCCGTGGTGTGTATAACCTGGCTGCCGTGGTGTGTATAACCTGGCTGCCGTGGTGTGTATAACCTGGCTGCCGTGGTGTGTATAACCTGGCTGCCGTGGTGTGTATAACCTGGCTGCCGTGGTGTGTATAACCTGGCTAACCTGGCTGCCGGTGTGTATAACCTGGCTGCCGTGGTGTATAACCTGGCTGCCGTGGTGTGTATAACCTGGTGTCTATAACCTGGCTGCCGTGGTGTGTATAACCTGGCTGCCGTGGTGTGTATAACCTGGCTGCCGTGGTGTGTATAACCTGGCTGCCGTGGTGTGTATAACCTGGCTGCCTGGTGTCTATAACCTGGCTGCCGTGGTGTGTATAACCTGGCTGCCGTGGTGTGTATAACCTGGCTGCCGTGGTGTGTATAACCTGGCTGCCGTGGTGTGTATAACCTGGCTGCCGTGGTGTGTATAACCTGGCTGCCGTGGTGTGTATAACCTGGCTGCCGTGGTGTGTATAACCTGGCTGCCGTGGTGTGTATAACCTGGCTGCCGTGGTGTGTATAACCTGGCTGCCGTGGTGTGTATAACCTGGCTGCCGTGGTGTGTATAACCTGGCTGCCGTGGTGTGTATAACCTGGCTGCCGTGGTGTGTATAACCTGGTGTCTATAACCTGGCTGCCGTGGTGTGTATAACCTGGCTGCCGTGGTGTGTATAACCTGGCTGCCGTGGTGTGTATAACCTGGCTGCCGTGGTGTGTATAACCTGGCTGCCGTGGCGTGTATAACCTGGCTGCCGTGGTGTGTATAACCTGGCTGCCGTGGTGTGTATAACCTGGCTGCCGTGGTGTGTATAACCTGGTGTCTATAACCTGGCTGCCGTGGTGTGTATAACCTGGCTGCCGTGGTGTGTATAACCTGGCTGCCGTGGTGTGTATAACCTGGTGTCTATAACCTGGCTGCCGTGGTGTGTATAACCTGGCTGCCGTGGCGTGTATAACCTGGCTGCCGTGGTGTGTATAACCTGGTGTCTATAACCTGGCTGCAGTGGTGTGTATAACCTGGCTGCCGTGTGTATAACCTGGCTGCCGTGGTGTCTATAACCTGGCTGCCGTGGTGTGTATAACCTGGCTGCCGTGGTGTGTATAACCTGGCTGCCGTGGTGTGTATAACCTGGCTGCCGTGGTGTGTATAACCTGGCTGCCGTGGTGTGTATAACCTGGCTGCCGTGGTGTGTATAACCTGGCTGCCGTGGTGTGTATAACCTGGCTGCCGTGGTGTGTATAACCTGGCTGCCGTGGTGTGTATAACCCTGGCTGCCGTGGTGTGTATAACCTGGCTGCCGTGGAGTGTATAACCTGGCTGCCGTGGTGTGTATAACCTGGCTGCCGTGGTGTGTATAACCTGGCTGCCGTGGTGTGTATAACCTGGCTGCCGTGGTGTGTATAACCTGGCTGCCGTGGTGTGTATAACCTGGTGTCTATAACCTGGCTGCCGTGGTGTGTATAACCTGGTGTCTATAACCTGGCTGCCGTGGTGTGTATAACCTGGCTGCCGTGGTGTGTATAACCTGGCTGCCGTGGTGTGTATAACCTGGCTGCCGTGGTGTGTATAACCTGGCTGCCGTGGTGTGGTGTCTATAACCTGGCTGCCGTGGTGTGTATAACCTGGCTGCCATGGTGTGTATAACCTGGTGTCTATAACCTGGCTGCCGAGGCGTGTATAACCTGGCTGCCGTGGTGTGTATAACCTGGCTGCCGTGGTGTGTATAACCTGGCTGCCGTGGTGTGTATAACCTGGCTGCCGTGGTGTGTATAACCTGGCTGCCGTGGTGTGTATAACCTGGCTGCCGTGGTGTGTATAACCTGGTGTCTATAACCTGGCTGCCGTGGTGTGTATAACCTGGCTGCCGTGGTGTGTATAACCTGGCTGCCGTGGTGTGTATAACCTGGCTGCCGTGGTGTGTATAACCTGGCTGCCGTGGTGTGTATAACCTGGTGTCTATAACCTGGCTGCCGTGGTGTGTATAACCTGGCTGCCGTGGTGTGTATAACCTGGCTGGCTGCCGTGGTGTGTATAACCTGGTGTCTATAACCTGGCTGCCGTGGTGTGTATAACCTGGCTGCCGTGGTGTGTATAACCTGGCTGCCGTGGTGTGTATAACCTGGCTGCCGTGGTGTCTATAACCTGGCTGCCGTGGTGTGTATAACCTGGCTGCCGTGGTGTGTATAACCTGGCTGCCGTGGTGTGTATAACCTGGCTGCCGTGGTGTGTATAACCTGGCTGCCGTGGTGTGTATAACCTGGCTATAACCTGGCTGCCGTGGTGTGTATAACCTGGCTGCCGTGGTGTGTATAACCTGGCTGCCGTGGTGTGTATAACCTGGCTGCCGTGGTGTGTATAACCTGGCTGCCGTGGTGTGTATAACCTGGCTGCCGTGGTGTGTGCCGTGGTGTATAACCTGGCTGCCGTGGTGTGTATAACCTGGCTGCCGTGGTGTGTATAACCTGGCTCTTTAACCTGGCTGCCGTGGTGTGTATAACCTGGCTGCCGTGGTGTGTATAACCTGGCTGCCGTGGTGTGTATAACCTGGTGTCTATAACCTGGCTGCCGTGGCGTGTATAACCTGGCTGCCGTGGTGTGTATAACCTGGCTGCCGTGGTGTGTATAACCTGGCTGCCGTGGCGTGTATAACCTGGCTGCCGTGGTGTGTATAACCTGGCTGCCGTGGTGTGTATAACCTGGCTGCCGTGGTGTGTATAACCTGGCTGCCGTGGTGTGTATAACCTGGCTCTATAACCTGGCTGCCGTGGTGTGTATAACCTGGCTGCCGTGGTGTGTATAACCTGGCTGCTGCGTGGTGTGTATAACCTGGCTGCCGTGGTGTGTATAACCTGGTGTCTGCCTGGCTATAACCTGGCTGCCGTGGTGTGTATAACCTGGCTGCCGTGGTGTGTATAACCTGGCTGCCGTGGTGTGTATAACCTGGCTGCCGTGGTGTGTATAACCTGGCTGCCGTGGTGTGTATAACCTGGCTGCCGTGGTGTGTATAACCTGGCTGCCGTGGTGTGTATAACCTGGCTGCCGTGGTGTGTGTATAACCTGGTGTCTATAACCTGGCTGCCGTGGTGTGTATAACCTGGCTGCCGTGGTGTGTATAACCTGGCTGCCGTGGTGTGTATAACCTGGCTGCCGTGGTGTGTATAACCTGGCTGCCGTGGTGTGTATAACCTGGCTGCCGTGGTGTGTATAACCTGGCTGCCGTGGTGTGTATAACCTGGCTGCCGTGGTGTGTATAACCTGGCTGCCGTGGTGTGTATAACCTGGCTGCCGTGGTGTGTATAACCTGGCTGCCGTGGTGTCTATAACCTGGCTGCCGTGGTGTGTATAACCTGGCTGCCGTGGTGTGTATAACCTGGCTGCCGTGGTGTGTATAACCTGGCTGCCGTGGTGTGTATAACCTGGCTGCCTGGCTGCTGTGGTGTGTATAACCTGGCTGCTGTGGTGTGTATAACCTGGCTGCCGTGGTGTGTATAACCTGGTGTCTATAACCTGGCTGCCGTGGTGTGTATAACCTGGCTGCCGTGGCGTGTATAACCTGGCTGCCGTGGCGTCTATAACCTGGCTGCCGTGGTGTGTATAACCTGGCTGCCGTGGTGTGTATAACCTGGCTGCCGTGGTGTGTATAACCTGGCTGCCGTGGCGTGTATAACCTGGCTGCCGTGGTGTGTATAACCTGGCTGCCGTGGTGTGTATAACCTGGCTGCCGTGGCATCTATAACCTGGCTGCCGAGGTGTGTATAACCTGGCTGCCGTGGTGTGTATAACCTGGTGTGTATAACCTGGTTGCCTGTGGTGTCTATAACCTGGCTGCCATGGTGTGTATAACCTGGTGTCCTGTGGTGTCTATAACCTAGCTGCTGTGGTGTGTATAACCTGGCTGCCGTGGCGTGTATTACCCGGCTGCCGTGGTGTGTATAACCTGGTGTCTATAACCTGGCTGCTGTGGTGTGTATAACCTGGTGTCTATAACCTGGCTGCCTGTGGTGTCTATAACCTGGCTGCCGAGGCGTGTATAACCTGGTGTCTATAACCTGGCTGCCGTGTGGTGTATAACCTGGTGTCTATAACCTGGCTGCCGAGGCGTGTATAACCTGGCTGCCGTGGTGTGTATAACCTGGCTGCCGTGGTGTCTATAACCTGGCTGCCGAGGTGTGTATAACCTGGCTGCCGTGGTGTGTATAACCTGGCTGCCGTGGTGTGTATAACCTGGCTGCCGTGGTGTGTATAACCTGGCTGCCGTGGTGTGTATAACCTGGCTGCCGTGGTGTGTATAACCTGGCTGCCGTGGTGTGTATAACCTGGCTGCCGTGGTGTGTATAACCTGGCTGCCGTGGTGTGTATAACCTGGCTGCCGTGGTGTGTATAACCTGGCTGCCGTGGTGTGTATAACCTGGCTGCCGTGGTGTGTATAACCTGGCTGCCGTGGTGTGTATAACCTGGCTGCCGTGGTGTGTATAACCTGGCTGCCGTGGTGTCTATAACCTGGCTGCCGAGGCGTGTATAACCTGGCTGCCGTGGTGTGTATAACCTGGTGTCTATAACCTGGCTGCCGTGGTGTGTATAACTTGGCTGCCGTGGGGTGTATAACTTGGCTGCCGTGGCGTGTATAACCTGGCTGCCGTGGTGTGTATAACCTGGCTGCCGTGGTGTGTATAACCTGGCTGCCGTGGTGTGTATAACCTGGCTGCCGTGGTGTGTAACCTGGCTGCCGTGGTGTCTATAACCTGGCTGGCTGCCGTGGTGTGTATAACCTGGCTGCCGTGGTGTGTATAACCTGGCTGCCGTGGTGTGTATAACCTGGCTGCCGTGGTGTGTATAACTTGGCTGCCGTGGTGTGTTTAACCTGGCTGCCGTGGTGTGTATAACCTAGCTGCCGTGGTGTGTATAACTTGGCTGCCGTGGCGTCTATAACCTGGCTGCCGTGGTGTGTATAACCTGGTGTCTATAACCTGGCTGCAGTGGTGTTTATAACCTGGCTGCCGTGGTGTGTATAACCTGGCTGCCGTGGTGTGTATAACCTGGCTGCCGTGGTGTGTATAACCTGGCTGCCGTGGTGTGTATAACCTGGCTGCCGTGGCATCTATAACCTGGCTGCCGTGGTGTGTATAACCTGGCTGCCGTGGTGTGTGTAACCTGGCTGCCGTGGTGTGTATAACCTGGCTGCCGTGGCGTGTATAACCTGGCTGCCGTGGTGTGTATAACCTGGCTGCCGTGGTGTGTATAACCTGGCTGCCGTGGTGTGTATAACCTGGCTGCCGTGGTGTGTATAACCTGGCTGCCGTGGTGTGTATAACCTGGCTGCCGTGGTGTGTATAACCTGGCTGGCTGCGTGGTGTGTATAACCTGGCTGCCGTGGTGTGTATAACTGGCTGCCGTGGTGTGTATAACCTGGCTGCCGTGGCGTGTATAACCTGGCTGCCGTGGTGTGTATAACCTGGCTGCCGTGGTGTGTATAACCTGGCTGCCGTGGTGTGTATAACTTGGCTGCCGTGGGGTGTATAACTTGGCTGCCGTGGCATCTATAACCTGGCTGCCGTGGTGTGTATAACCTGGCTGCCGTGGTGTGTATAACCTGGCTGCCGTGGTGTGTATAACCTGGCTGCCGTGGCGTGTATAACCTGGCTGCCGTGGTGTGTATAACCTGGCTGCCGTGGTGTGTATAACCTGGCGTCTTTAACCTGGCTGCTGTGGTGTGTATAACCTGGCTGCCGTGGTGTGTATAACCTGGCTGCCGTGGTGTGTATAACCTGGTGTCTATAACCTGGCTGCCGTGGTGTGTATAACCTGGCTGCCGTGGTGTGTATAACTTGGCTGCCGTGGCGTCTATAACCTGGCTGCCGTGGTGTGTATAACCTGGCTGCCGTGGTGTGTATAACCTGGCTGCCGTGGTGTGTATAACCTGGCTGCCGTGGTGTGTATAACCTGGCTGCCGTGGTGTGTATAACCTGGCTGCCGTGGTGTGTATAACCTGGCTGCCGTGGCTATAACCTGGCTGCCGTGGTGTGTATAACCTGGCTGCCGTGGTGTGTATAACCTGGTGTGTATAACCTGGCTGCCGTGGTGTGTATAACCTGGCTGCCGTGGTGTGTATAACCTGGCTGCCTGTGGTGTGTATAACCTGGCTGCTGTGGTGTCTATAACCTGGCTGCCGTGGTGTGTGGTGTCTATAACCTGGCTGCCGTGGTGTGTATAACCTGGCTGCCGTGGTGTATAACCTGGCTGCCGTGGTGTGTATAACCTGGTCTATAACCTGGCTGCCGTGGTGTATAACCTGGCTGCCGTGTATAACCTGGCTGCCGTGGTGTGTATAACCTGGCTGCCGTGGTGTGTATAACCTGGCTGCCGTGGTGTGTATAACCTGGTGTGTATAACCTGGCTGCCGTGGTGTGTATAACCTGGCTGCCGTGGTGTGTATAACCTGGATGCCGTGGTGTGTATAACCTGGCTGCCGTGTCTATAACCTGGCTGCCGTGGTGTGTGATAACCTGGCTGCCTGGCTGTATAACCTGGCTGCCGTGGTGTGTATAACCTGGCTGGCTGCGTGGTGTGTATAACCTGGCTGCCGTGGTGTGTATAACCTGGCTGCCGTGGTGTGTATAACCTGGTGTCTATAACCTGGCTGCCGTGGTGTGTATAACCTGGCTGCCGTGGTGTGTATAACCTGGCTGCCGTGGTGTGTATAACCTGGCTGCCGTGGCGTGTATAACCTGGCTGCCGTGGTGTGTATAACCTGGCTGCCGTGGTGTGTATAACCTGGCTGCCGTGGTGTGTATAACCTGGCTGCCGTGGTGTGTATAACCCTGGCTGCCGTGGTGTATAACCTGGCTGCCGTGGTGTGTATAACCTGGCTGCCGTGGTGTGTATAACCTGGCTGCCGTGGTGTCTATAACCTGGCTGCCGTGGTGTGTATAACCTGGCTGCCGTGGTGTGTATAACCTGGCTGCCGTGGTGTGTATAACCTGGCTGCCGTGGTGTGTATAACCTGGCTGCCGTGGTGTGTATAACCTGGTGTGTATAACCTGGCTGCCGTGGTGTGTATAACCTGGCTGCCGTGGTGTGTATAACCTGGCTGCCGTGGTGTGTATAACCTGGCTGCCGTGGTGTGTATAACCTGGCTGCCGTGGTGTGTATAACCTGGCTGCCGTGGCGTGTATAACCTGGCTGCCGTGGTGTCTATAACCTGGCTGCCGTGGTGTGTATAACCTGGCTGCCGTGGTGTGTATAACCTGGCTGCCGTGGTGTGTATAACCTGGCTGTCTTTAACCTGGCTGCCGTGGTGTATAACCTGGCTGCCGTGGTGTGTATAACCTGGCTGCCGTGGTGTGTATAACCTGGTGTCTATAACCTGGCTGCCGTGGTGTGTATAACCTGCCGTGGCGTGTATAACCTGGCTGCCGTGGTGTGTATAACTGGCTGCCGTGGTGTGTATAACCTGGCTGCCGTGGTGTGTATAACCTGGCTGCCGTGGTGTGTATAACCTGGCTGCCGTGGTGTGTATAACCTGGCTGCCGTGGTGTGTATAACCTGGCTGTCTATAACCTGGCTGCCGTGGTGTGTATAACCTGGCTGCCGTGGTGTGTATAACCTGGCTGCCTGGCTGCCGTGGTGTGTATAACCTGGCTGCCGTGGTGTGTATAACCTGGTGTCTATAACCTGGCTGCCGTGGTGTGTATAACCTGGCTGCCGTGGTGTGTATAACCTGGTGCCGTGGCGTGTATAACCTGGCTGCCGTGGTGTCTATAACCTGGCTGCCGTGGTGTGTATAACCTGGCTGCCGTGGTGTGTATAACCTGGCTGCCGTGGTGTGTATAACCTGGCTGCCGTGGTGTGTATAACCTGGCTGCCGTGGTGTGTATAACCTGGCTATAACCTGCTGCGTGGTGTGTATAACCTGGCTGCCGTGGTGTGTATAACCTGGCTGCCGTGGTGTCTATAACCTGGCTGCCGTGGTGTGTATAACCTGGCTGCCGTGGTGTGTATAACCTGGCTGCCGTGGCGTGTATAACTTGGCTGTGGTGTCTATAACCTGGCTGCCGTGGTGTGTATAACCTGGCTGCCGTGGTGTGTATAACCTGGCTGCCGTGGTGTGTATAACCTGGCTGCCGTGGTGTGTATAACCTGGCTGCTGGCTGTATAACCTGGCTGCCGTGGTGTGTATAACCTGGCTGCCGTGGTGTGTATAACCTGGCTGCCGTGGTGTGTATAACCTGGCTGGCTGCTGTGGTGTGTATAACCTGGCTGCTGTGGTGTGTATAACCTGGCTGCCGTGGTGTGTATAACCTGGTGTCTATAACCTGGCTGCCGTGGTGTGTATAACTTGGCTGCCGTGGCGTGTATAACGTGGCTGCCGTGGCGTCTATAACCTGGCTGCCGTGGTGTGTATAACCTGGCTGCCGTGGTGTGTATAACCTGGCTGCCGTGGCGTGTATAACTTGGCTGCTGTGGCGTCTATAACCTGGCTGCCGTGGTGTGTTTAACCTGGCTGCCGTGGTGTGTATAACCTGGCTGCCGTGGCATCTATAACCTGGCTGCCGAGGTGTGTATAACCTGGCTGCCGTGCTGTGTATAACCTGGTGTGTATAACCTGGTTGCCTGTGGTGTCTATAACCTGGCTGCCATGGTGTGTATAACCTGGTGTCCTGTGGTGTCTATAACCTAGCTGCTGTGGTGTGTATAACCTGGCTGCCGTGGCGTGTATTACCCGGCTGCCGTGGTGTGTATAACCTGGTGTCTATAACCTGGCTGCTGTGGTGTGTATAACCTGGTGTCTATAACCTGGCTGCCTGTGGTGTCTATAACCTGGCTGCCGAGGCGTGTATAACCTGGCTGCCGAGGCGTGTATAACCTGGTGTCTATAACCTGGCTGCCGTGGGGTGTATAACCTGGTGTCTATAACCTGGCTGCCGAGGCGTGTATAACCTGGCTGCCGTGGTGTGTATAACCTGGCTGCCGTGGTGTGTATAACCTGGCTGCCGTGGCGTGTATAACCTGGCTGCTGTGGTGTGTATAACCTGGCTGCCGTGGCGTCTATAACCTGGCTGCTGAGGTGTGTATAACCTGGCTGCCGTGGTGTGTATAACTTGGCTGCCGTGGGGTGTATAACTTGGCTGCCGTGGCATCTATAACCTGGCTGCCGTGGTGTGTATAACCTGGCTGCCGTGGTGTGTATAACCTGGCTGCCGTGGTGTGTATAACCTGGCTGCCGTGGTGTGTATAACCTGGCTGCCGTGGTGTGTATAACCTGGCTGCCGTGGTGTGTATAACCTGGCTGCCGTGGTGTGTATAACCTGGCTGCCGTGGCGTCTATAACCTGGCTGCTGTGGTGTGTATAACCTGGCTGCCGTGGTGTGTATAACCTGGCTGCCTGGCTGCAGTGGTGTATAACCTGGCTGCCGTGGTGTGTATAACCTGGCTGCCGTGGTGTGTATAACCTGGCTGCCGTGGTGTGTATAACCTGGCGTGTATAACCTGGCTGCCGTGGTGTGTATAACCTGGCTGCCGTGGTGTGTATAACCTGGCTGCCGTGGTGTGTATAACCTGGCTGCCGTGGTGTGTATAACTGGCTGCCGTGGTGTGTATAACCTGGCTGCCGTGGTGTGTATAACCTGGCTGCCGTGGTGTGTATAACCTGGCTGCCGTGGTGTGTATAACCTGGCTGCCGTGGTGTGTATAACCTGGCTGCCGTGGTGTGTATAACCTGGCTGTGGTGTGTATAACCTGGCTGCCGTGGTGTGTATAACCTGGCTGCCGTGGTGTGTATAACCTGGCTGCCGTGCTGTATAACCTGGCTGCCGTGGTGTGTATAACCTGGCTGCCGTGGTGTGTATAACCTGGCTGCCGTGGTGTGTATAACCTGGCTGCCGTGGTGTGTATAACCTGGCTGCCGTGGTGTGTATAACCTGGTGTGGCTCTATAACCTGGCTGCCGTGGTGTGTATAACCTGGCTGCCGTGGTGTGTATAACCTGGCTGCCGTGGTGTGTATAACCTGGTGTCTATAACCTGGCTGCCGTGGTGTGTATAACCTGGCTGCCGTGGTGTGTATAACCTGGCTGCCGTGGTGTGTATAACCTGGCTGCCGTGGTGTATAACCTGGCTGCCGTGGTGTGTATAACCTGGCTGCCGTGGTGTGTATAACCTGGCTGCCGTGGTGTGTATAACCTGGCTGCCGTGGTGTGTATAACCTGGCTGCCGTGGTGTGTATAACCTGGCTGCCGTGGTGTGTATAACCTGGCTGCCGTGGTGTGTATAACCTGGCTGCCGTGGTGTGTATAACCTGGCTGCCGTGGTGTGTATAACCTGGCTGCCGTGGTGTGTATAACCTGGCTGCCGTGGTGTGTATAACCTGGCTGGCTGCTGTGGTGTGTATAACCTGGCTGCCGTGGTGTGTATAACCTGGTGTCTATAACCTGGCTGCAGTGGTGTATAACCTGGCTGCCGTGGTGTGTATAACCTGGCTGCCGTGGTGTGTATAACCTGGCTAACCTGTGCCGTGGTGTCTATAACCTGGCTGCCGTGGTGTGTATAACCTGGCTGCCGTGGTGTGTATAACCTGGCTGCCGTGTATAACCTGTGCCGTGGCATCTATAACCTGGCTGCCGTGGTGTGTATAACCTGGCTGTGTGGTGTGTATAACCTGGCTGCCGTGGTGTGTATAACCTGGCTGCCGTGGTGTGTATAACCTGGCTGCCGTGGTGTGTATAACCTGGCTGCCGTGGTGTGTATAACCTGGCTGCCTAACCTGGCTGCCGTGGTGTGTATAACCTGGCTGCCGTGGTGTGTATAACCTGGCTGCCGTGGTGTGTATAACCTGGCTGCCGTGGTGTGTATAACCTGGCTGCCGTGGTGTGTATAACCTGGCTGCCGTGGTGTGTATAACCTGGTGTCTATAACCTGGCTGCCGTGGTGTGTATAACCTGGCTGCCGTGGTGTGTATAACCTGGCTGCCGTGGTGTGTATAACCTGGCTGCCGTGGCGTGTATAACCTGGCTGCCGTGGTGTGTATAACCTGGCTGCCGTGGTGTGTATAACCTGGCTGCCGTGGTGTGTATAACCTGGCTGCCGTGGTGTGTATAACCTGGCTGCCGTGGTAATAACCTGGCTGCCGTGGTGTGTATAACCTGGCTGCCGTGGTGTGTATAACCTGGCTGCCGTGGTGTGTATAACCTGGCTGCCGTGGTGTGTATAACCTGGCTGCCGTGGTGTGTATAACCTGGCTGCTTTAACCTGGCTGCTGTGGTGTATAACCTGGCTGCTGTGGTGTGTATAACCTGGCTGCCGTGGTGTGTATAACCTGGTGTCTATAACCTGGCTGCCGTGGTGTGTATAACTTGGCTGCCGTGGCGTGTATAACTTGGCTGCCGTGGCGTCTATAACCTGGCTGCCGTGGTGTGTATAACCTGGCTGCCGTGGTGTGTATAACCTGGCTGCCGTGGTGTGTATAACCTGGCTGCCGTGGTGTGTATAACCTGGCGTCTATAACCTGGCTGCCGTGGTGTGTATAACCTGGCTGCCGTGGTGTGTATAACCTGGCTGGCTGCCGTGGTGTGTATAACCTGGCTGCCGTGGTGTGTATAACCTGGTGTCTATAACCTGGCTGCAGTGGTGTGTATAACCTGGCTGCCGTGGTGTGTATAACCTGGCTGCCGTGGTGTGTATAACCTGGCTGCCGTGGTGTGTATAACCTGGCTGCCGTGGTGTGTATAACCTGGCTGCAGTGGTGTGTATAACCTGGCTGCCGTGGTGTGTATAACCTGCCGTGGTGTGCCTGGCTGCCGTGGTGTGGCTGCCGTGGTGTGTATACTGGCTGCCGTGGTGTGTATAACCTGGCTGCCGTGGTGTGTATAACCTGGCTGCCGTGGTGTGTATAACCTGGCTGCCGTGGTGTGTATAACTTGGCTGCCGTGGCGTCTATAACCTGGCTGTCGTGGTGTGTATAACCTGGCTGCCGTGGTGTGTATAACTGGCTGCCGTGGTGTGTATAACCTGACTGCCGTGGTGTATAACCTGGTGTCTATAACCTGGCTGCCGTGGTGTGTATAACCTGCTGCGTGGTGTGTATAACCTGGCTCTATAACCTGGCTGCCGTGGTGTGTAAACCTGGCTGCCGTGGTGTGTATAACCTGGCTGCCGTGGTGTGTATAACCTGGCTGCCGTGGTGTGTATAACCTGGCTGCCGTGGTGTGTATAACCTGGCTGCCGTGGTGTGTATAACCTGGCTGCCGTGGGTGTGTAACTAACCTGGCTGCTGGTGTCTATAACCTGGCTGCCGTGGTGTGTATAACCTGGCGTCTTTAACCTGGCTGCTGTGGTGTGTATAACCTGGCTGCCGTGGTGTGTATAACCTGGCTGCCGTGGTGTGTATAACCTGGCGTCTTTAACCTGGCTGCTGTGGTGTGTATAACCTGGCTGCCGTGGTGTGTATAACCTGGCTGCCGTGGTGTGTATAACCTGGTGTCTATAACCTGGCTGCCGTGGTGTGTATAACCTGCCGTGGCGTCTATAACCTGGCTGCCGTGGCGTGTATAACCTGGCTGCCGTGGTGTGTATAACCTGGCTGCCGTGGTGTGTATAACCTGGCTGCCGTGGCGTGTATAACCTGGCTGCCGTGGCGTCTATAACCTGGCTGCCGTGGTGTGTATAACCTGGCTGCCGTGGTGTGTATAACCTGGCTGCCGTGGCATCTATAACCTGGCTGCCGAGGTGTATAACCTGGCTGCCGTGGTGTGTATAACCTGGTGTGTGGTTGCCTGTGGTGTGTATAACCTGGCTGCCATGGTGTGTATAACCTGGCTGTCCTGTGGTGTCTATAACCTGGCTGCCGTGGTGTGTATAACCTGGCTGCCGTGGTGTGTATAACCTGGCTGCCGTGGTGTGTATAACCTGGCTGCCGAGGCGTGTATAACCTGGCTGTCTATAACCTGGCTGCCGTGGGTGTATAACCTGGTGTAAACCTGGCTGCCGAGGCGTGTATAACCTGGCTGCCGTGGTGTGTATAACCTGGCTGCCGTGGTGTGTATAACCTGGCTGCCGTGGTGTGTATAACCTGGCTGCCGTGGTGTGTATAACCTGGTGTCTATAACCTGGCTGCCGTGGTGTGTATAACCTGGCTGCCGTGGGTGTGTATAACCTGGCTGCCGTGGTGTGTATAACCTGGCTGCCGTGGTGTGTATAACCTGGCTGCCGTGGCGTGTATAACCTGGCTGCCGTGGTGTGTATAACCTGGCGTCTTTAACCTGGCTGCTGTGGTGTGTATAACCTGGCTGCTGTGGTGTGTATAACCTGGCTGCCGTGGTGGTGTGGTGTCTATAACCTGGCTGCCGTGGTGTGTATAACCTGGCTGCCGTGGTGTGTATAACCTGGCTGCCGTGGCGTGTATAACCTGGCTGCCGTGGTGTGTATAACCTGGCTGCCGTGGTGTGTATAACCTGGCTGCCGTGGTGTGTATAACCTGGCTGCCGTGGTGTGTATAACCTGGCTGCCGTGGTGTGTATAACCTGGCTGCCGTGGTGTGTATAACCTGGCTGCCGTGGTGTGTGGCATCTATAACCTGGCTGCCGTGGTGTGTATAACCTGGCTGCCGTGGTGTCTATAACCTGGCTGCTGTGGTGTGTATAACCTGGCTGCCGTGGTGTGTATAACCTGGCTATAACCTGGCTGCAGTGGTGTGTATAACCTGGCTGCCGTGGTGTGTATAACCTGGCTGCCGTGGTGTGTATAACCTGGCTGCCGTGGCGTGTATAACCTGCCGTGAAACCTGCCGTGGTGTCTATAACCTGGCTGCCGTGGCGTGTATAACCTGGCTGCCGTGGTGTGTATAACCTGGCTGCCGTGGTGTGTATAACCTGGCTGCCGTGGTGTGTATAACCTGGCTGCCGTGGTGTGTATAACCTGGCTGCCGTGGTGTGTATAACCTGGCTGCCGTGGTGTGTATAACCTGGCTGCCGTGGTGTGTATAACCTGGCTGCCGTGGTGTGTATAACCTGGCTGCCGTGGTGTGTATAACCTGGTGTCGTGGCTGCCGTGGTGTGTATAACCTGGCTGCCGTGGTGTGTATAACCTGGCTGCCGTGGTGTGTATAACCTGGCTGCCGTGGTGTGTATAACCTGGCTGCCGTGGTGTGTATAACCTGGCTGCCGTGGTGTGTATAACCTGGCTGCCGTGGTGTGTATAACCTGGCTGCCGTGGTGTGTATAACCTGGCTGCCGTGGTGTGTATAACCTGGCTGCCGTGGTGTGTATAACTGTGCCGTGGTGTCTATAACCTGGCTGCCGTGGTGTGTATAACCTGGCTGCCGTGGTGTGTATAACCTGGCTGCCGTGGTGTATAACCTGGCTGCCGTATAACCTGGCTGCCGTGGTGTGTATAACCTGGCTGCCTGGCTGCCGTGGTGTGTATAACCTGGCTGCCGTGGTGTGTATAACCTGGCTGCCGTGGTGTGTATAACCTGGCTGCCTGGTGTGTACCTGGCTGCTGTGGTGTGTATAACCTGGCTGCTGTGGTGTGTATAACCTGGCTGCCGTGGTGTGTATAACCTGGTGTCTATAACCTGGCTGCCGTGGTGTGTATAACTTGGCTGCCGTGGCGTGTATAACCTGGCTGCCGTGGTGTCTATAACCTGGCTGCCGTGGTGTGTATAACCTGGCTGCCGTGGTGTGTATAACCTGGCTGCCGTGGTGTGTATAACCTGGCTGCCGTGGTGTGTATAACCTGGCGTCTATAACCTGGCTGCCGTGGTGTGTATAACCTGGCTGCCGTGGTGTGTATAACCTGGCTGCTATAACCTGGCTGCCGTGGTGTGTATAACCTGGCTGCCGTGGTGTGTATAACCTGGTGTCTGGCTGCGTGGTGTGTATAACCTGGCTGCCGTGGTGGCTGCCGTGGTGTGTATAACCTGGTTGCCGTGGTGTGTATAACCTGGCTGCCGTGGTGTCTATAACCTGGCTGCCGTGGCGTGTATAACCTGGCTGCCGTGGTGTGTATAACTTGGCTGCCGTGGGGTGTATAACCTGGCTGCCGTGGTGTGTATAACCTGGCTGCCGTGGTGTGTATAACCTGGCTGCCGTGGTGTGTATAACCTGGTGTCTATAACCTGGCTGCCGTGGTGTGTATAACCTGGCTGCCGTGGTGTGTATAACTGGCTGCCGTGGTGTCTATAACCTGGCTGCCGGTGTGTATAACCTGGCTGCCGTGGTGTGTATAACCTGGCTGCCGTGGTGTGTATAACCTGGCTGCCGTGGTGTGTATAACCTGGCTGCCGTGGTGTGTATAACCTGGCTGCCGTGGTGTGTATAACCTGGCTGGCTGCCTGGCTGCCGTGGTGTGTATAACCTGGCTGCCGTGGTGTGTATAACCTGGCTGCCGTGGTGTGTATAACCTGTGCCTGGCTGCCGTGGTGTGTATAACCTGGCTGCCGTGGTGTGTATAACTTGTGGCGTGGTGTCTATAACCTGGCTGCCGTGGTGTGTATAACCTGGCTGGCTGCGTGGTGTGTATAACCTGGCTGCCGTGGTGTGTATAACCTGGCTGCCGTGGTGTGTATATAACCTGGCTGCTGTGGTGTGTATAACCTGGCTGCCGTGGTGTGTATAACCTGGCTGCCGTGGTGTGTATAACCTGGTGTCTATAACCTGGCTGCTGTATAACCTGGCTGCCGTGGCGTGTATAACTTGGCTGCCGTGGCGTCTATAACCTGGCTGCCGTGGTGTGTATAACCTGGTTGCCGTGGTGTGTATAACCTGGCTGCCGTGGCGTGTATAACTTGGCTGCCGTGGCGTCTATAACCTGGCTGCCGTGGTGTGTATGCCGTGGTGTGTATAACCTGGCTGCCGTGGCATGGCTGCCGAGGTGTGTATAACCTGGCTGCCGTGGTGTGTATAACCTGGTGTGTATAACCTGGTTGCCTGTGGTGTCTATAACCTGGCTGCCATCGTGTGTATAACCTGGTGTCCTGTGGTGTCTATAACCTAGCTGCTGTGGTGTCTATAACCTGGCTGCTGTGGTGTGTATAACCTGGTGTCTATAACCTGGCTGCCTGTGGTGTCTATAACCTGGCTGCCGAGGCGTGTATAACCTGGTGTCTATAACCTGGCTGCCGTGGTGTGTATAACCTGGTGTCTATAACCTGGCTGCCGTGGTGTGTATAACCTGGCTGCCGTGGTGTGTATAACCTGGCTGCCGTGGTGTCTATAACCTGGCTGCCGTGGCGTGTATAACCTGGCTGCCGTGGTGTGTATAACCTGGTGTCTATAACCTGGCTGCCGTGGTGTGTATAACTTGGCTGCCGTGGGGTGTATAACTTGGCTGCCGTGGCATCTATAACCTGGCTGCCGTGGTGTGTATAACCTGGCTGCCGTGGTGTGTATAACCTGGCTGCCGTGGTGTGTATAACCTGGCGTCTTTAACCTGGCTGCTGTGGTGTGTATAACCTGGCTGCCGTGGTGTGTATAACCTGGCTGCCGTGGTGTGTATAACCTGGTGTCTATAACCTGGCTGCCGTGGTGTGTATAACCTGGCTGCCGTGGTGTGTATAACCTGGCTGCCGTGGTGTGTATAACCTGGCTGCCGTGGTGTGTATAACCTGGCTGCCGTGGTGTGTATAACCTGGCTGCCGTGGTGTGTATAACCTGGCTGCCGTGGTGTGTATAACCTGGCTGCCGTGGTGTGTATAACCTGGCGTCTATAACCTGGCTGCCTTGGTGTGTATAACCTGGCTGCCGTGGTGTGTATAACCTGGCTGCCTGTGCCGTGGTGTAACCTGGCTGCCGTGGTGTGTATAACCTGGTGTCTATAACCTGGCTGCCGTGGTGTGTATAACCTGGCTGCCGTGGTGTGTATAACCTGGCTGCCGTGGTGTGTATAACCTGCCGTGGTGTCTATAACCTGGCTGCCGTGGCGTGTGTAACCTGGCTGCCGTGGTGTGTATAACCTGGCTGCCGTGGTGTGGTGTGTATAACCTGGCTGCCGTGGTGTGTATAACCTGGTGTCTATAACCTGGCTGCCGTGGTGTGTATAACCTGGCTGCCGTGGTGTGTATAACCTGGCTGCCGTGGTGTCTATAACCTGGCTGCCGTGGTGTGTATAACCTGGCTGCCGTGGTGTGTATAACCTGGCTGCCGTGGTGTGTATAACCTGGCTGCCGTGGTGTGTATAACCTGGCTGCCCTGGCTGCCGTGGTGTATAACCTGGCTGCCGTGGTGTGTATAACCTGGCTGCCGTGGTGTGTGTATAACCTGGCCGTGGTGTCTATAACCTGGCTGCCGTGGTGTGTATAACCTGGCGTCTTTAACCTGGCTGCCGTGGTGTGTATAACCTGGCTGCCGAGGCGTGTATAACCTGGCTGCCGTGGTGTGTATAACCTGGTGTCTATAACCTGGCTGCCGTGGTGTGTATAACCTGGCTGCCGTGGCGTGTATAACCTGGCTGCCGTGGCGTGTATAACCTGGCTGCCGTGGTGTGTATAACCTGGCTGCCGTGGTGTGTATAACCTGGCTGCCGTGGCGTGTATAACCTGGCTGCCGTGGCGTGTATAACCTGGCTGCCGTGGTGTGTATAACCTGGCTGCCGTGGTGTGTATAACCTGGCGTCTATAACCTGGCTGCCGTGGTGTGTATAACCTGGCTGCCGTGGTGTGTATAACCTGGTGTGTATAACCTGGCTGCCTGTGGTGTCTATAACCTGGCTGCCATGGTGGTGTGTATAACCTGGCTGCCTGTGGTGTGTATAACCTGGCTGCCGTGGTGTCTATAACCTGCCGTGGTGTGTATAACCTGGCTGCCGTATAACCTGGCTGTGTGGTGTGTATAACCTGGCTGCCGTGGTGTGGTGTCTATAACCTGGCTGCCGTGGTGTGTATAACCTGGTGTCTATAACCTGGCTGCCGTGGTGTGTATAACCTGGCTGCCGTGGTGTGTATAACCTGGCTGCCGTGGTGTGTATAACCTGGCTGCCGTGGCGTGTATAACCTGGCTGCCGTGGTGTGTATAACCTGGTGTCTATAACCTGGCTGCCGTGGTGTGTATAACTTGGCTGCCGTGGGGTGTATAACTTGGCTGCCGTGGCATCTATAACCTGGCTGCCGTGGTGTGTATAACCTGGCTGCCGTGGTGTGTGTAACCTGGCTGCCGTGGTGTGTATAACCTGGCTGCCGTGGTGTGTATAACCTGGCTGCCTGGCTGCTGTGGTGTGTATAACCTGGCTGCCGTGGTGTGTATAACCTGGCCTGGCTGCCGTGGTGTATAACCTGGCTGCCGTGGTGTGTATAACCTGGCTGCCGTGGTGTGTATAACCTGGCTGCCGTGGCGTCTATAACCTGGCTGCCGTGGTGTGTATAACCTGGCTGCCGTGGTGTGTATAACTGGCTGCCGTGGTGTGTATAACCTGGCTGCCGTGGTGTGTATAACCTGGCGCTGCCGTGGTGTGTATAACCTGGCTGCCGTGGTGTGTATAACCTGGCATCTATAACCTGGCTGCCGTGGTGTGTATAACCTGGCTGCCGTGGTGTGTATAACCTGGCTGGCTGCGTGGTGTGTATAACCTGGCTGCCGTGGTGTGTATAACCTGGCTGCCGTGGTGTGGTGTCTATAACCTGGCTGCCGTGGTGTGTATAACCTGGCTGCCGTGGTGTGTATAACCTGGCTGCCGTGGTGTGTATAACCTGGCTGCCGTGGTGTGTATAACCTGGCTGCCGTGGTGTGTATAACCTGGCCTGGCTGCCGTGGTGTGTATAACCTGGCTGCCGTGGTGTGTATAACCTGGCTGCCGTGGTGTCTATAACTGCCTGGCTGTGTATAACCTGTGTATAACCTGGCTGCCGTGGTGTGTATAACCTGGCTGCCGTGGCGTGTATAACCTGGCTGCCGTGGTGTCTATAACCTGGCTGCCGAGGCGTGTATAACCTGGCTGCCGTGGTGTGTATAACCTGGCTGCCGTGGTGTGTATAACCTGGCTGCCGTGGTGTGTATAACCTGGCTGCCGTGGTGTGTATAACCTGGCTGCCGTGGTGTGTATAACCTGGCTGCCGTGGTGTGTATAACCTGGCTGCCGTGGTGTGTATAACCTGGCTGGCTGCTGTGGTGTGTATAACCTGGCTGCTGTGGTGTGTATAACCTGGCTGCCGTGGTGTGTATAACCTGGTGTCTATAACCTGGCTGCCGTGGTGTGTATAACTTGGCTGCCGTGGCGTGTATAACGTGGCTGCCGTGGCGTCTATAACCTGGCTGCCGTGGTGTGTATAACCTGGCTGCCGTGGTGTGTATAACCTGGCTGCCGTGGCGTGTATAACTTGGCTGCCGTGGCGTCTATAACCTGGCTGCCGTGGTGTGTTTAACCTGGCTGCCGTGGTGTGTATAACCTGGCTGCCGTGGCATCTATAACCTGGCTGCCGAGGTGTGTATAACCTGGCTGCCGTGGTGTGTATAACCTGGTGTGTATAACCTGGTTGCCTGTGGTGTCTATAACCTGGCTGCCATGGTGTGTATAACCTGGTGTCCTGTGGTGTCTATAACCTAGCTGCTGTGGTGTGTATAACCTGGCTGCCGTGGCGTGTATAACCCGGCTGCCGTGGTGTGTATAACCTGGTGTCTATAACCTGGCTGCTGTGGTGTGTATAACCTGGTGTCTATAACCTGGCTGCCTGTGGTGTCTATAACCTGGCTGCCGAGGCGTGTATAACCTGGTGTCTATAACCTGGCTGCCGTGGGGTGTATAACCTGGTGTCTATAACCTGGCTGCCGAGGCGTGTATAACCTGGCTGCCGTGGTGTGTATAACCTGGCTGCCGTGGTGTGTATAACCTGGCTGCCGTGTGTGTATAACCTGGCTGCTGTGGTGTGTATAACCTGGCTGCCGTGGCGTCTATAACCTGGCTGCTGAGGTGTGTATAACCTGGCTGCCGTGGTGTGTATAACTTGGCTGCCGTGGGGTGTATAACTTGGCTGCCGTGGCATCTATAACCTGGCTGCCGTGGTGTGTATAACCTGGCTGCCGTGGTGTGTATAACCTGGCTGCCGTGGTGTGTATAACCTGGCTGCCGTGGTGTGTATAACCTGGCTGCTGTGGCGTGTATAACCTGGCTGCCGTGGTGTGTATAACCTGGCTGCCGTGGTGTGTATAACCTGGCTGCCGTGGCGTCTATAACCTGGCTGCTGAGGTGTGTATAACCTGGCTGCCGTGGTGTGTATAACCTGGTGTCTATAACCTGGCTGCAGTGGTGTGTATAACCTGGCTGCCGTGGTGTGTATAACCTGGCTGCCGTGGTGTGTATAACCTGGCTGCCGTGGTGTGTATAACCTGGCTGCCGTGGTGTGTATAACCTGGCTGCCGTGGTGTCTATAACCTGGCTGCCGAGGCGTGTATAACCTGGCTGCCGTGGTGTGTATAACTTGGCTGCCGTGGGGTGTATAACTTGGCTGCCGTGGCATCTATAACCTGGCTGCCGTGGTGTGTATAACCTGGCTGCCGTGGTGTGTATAACCTGGCTGCCGTGGTGTGTATAACCTGGCTGCCGTGGTGTGTATAACCTGGCTGCCGTGGTGTGTATAACCTGGCTGCCGTGGTGTGTATAACTTGGTTGCCGTGGCGTGTATAACTTGAATGCCGTGGTGTCTATAACCTGGCTGTCTATAACCTGGCTGCCGTGGTGTGTATAACCTGGCTGCCGTGGTGTGTATAACCTGGCTGCCGTGGTGTGTATAACCTGGCTGCCGTGGTGTGTATAACCTGGCTGCCGTGGGTATAACCTGGCTGCCGTGGTGTCTATAACCTGGCTGCCGTGGTGTGTATAACCTGGCTGCCGTGGTGTGTATAACCTGGCTGCCGTGGTGTGTATAACCTGGTGTCTTTAACCTGGCTGCCGTGGCGTGTATAACTTGGCTGCCGTGGTGTGTTTAACCTGGCTGCCGTGGTGTGTATAACCTGGCTGCTGTGGCGTCTATAACCTGGCTGCTGAGGTGTGTATAACCTGGCTGCCGTGGTGTGTATAACTTGGCTGCCGTGGGGTGTATAACTTGGCTGCCGTGGCATCTATAACCTGGCTGCCGTGGTGTGTATAACCTGGCTGCCGTGGTGTGTATAACCTGGCTGCCGTGGTGTGTATAACCTGGCTGCCGTGGTGTGTATAACCTGGCTGCTGTGGCGTGTATAACCTGGCTGCCGTGGTGTGTATAACCTGGCTGCCGTGGTGTGTATAACCTGGCTGCCGTGGTGTTATAACCTGGCTGCTGTGGTGTGTATAACCTGGCTGCCGTGGTGTGTATAACCTGGCTGGCTGCAGTGGTGTGTATAACCTGGCTGCCGTGGTGTGTATAACCTGGCTGCCGTGGTGTGTATAACCTGGCTGCCGTGGCGTGTATAACTTGGCTGCCGTGGTGTGTATAACCTGGCTGCCGTGGTGTGTATAACCTGGCTGCCGTGGTGTGTATAACCTGGCTGCCGTGGTGTGTATAACCTGGCTGCCGTGGTGTGTATAACCTGGCTGCCGTGGCGTGTATAACCTGGCTGCCGTGGTGTGTATAACCTGGCTGCCGTGGTGTGTATAACCTGGCTGCCGTGGTGTGTATAACCTGGCTGCCGTGGTGTGTATAACCTGGCTGCCGTGGTGTGTATAACCTGGCTGCCGTGGTGTGTATAACCTGGCTGCCGTGGTGTGTATAACCTGGCTGCCGTGGTGTGTATAACCTGGTGTGTATAACCTGGCTGCCGTGGTGTGTATAACCTGGCTGCCGTGGTGTGTATAACCTGGCTGCCGTGGTGTGTATAACCTGGCTGCCGTGGTGTGTATAACCTGGCTGCCGTGGTGTGTATAACCTGGCTGCCGTGGTGTGTATAACCTGGCTGCCGTGGTGTGTATAACCTGGCTGCCGTGGTGTGTAAACCTGGCTGCCGTGGCATCTATAACCTGGCTGCCGTGGTGTATAACCTGGCTGCCGTGGTGTGTATAACCTGGCTGCCGTGGTGTGTATAACCTGGCTGCCGTGGTGTGTATAACCTGGCTGCCGTGGTGTGTATAACCTGGCTGCCGTGGTGTGTGTAACCTGGCTGCCGTGGTGTGTATAACCTGGCTGCCGTGGTGTGTATAACCTGGCTGCCGTGGTGTGTATAACCTGGCTGCCGTGGTGTGTATAACCTGGCTGCCGTGGTGTGTATAACCTGGCTGCCGTGGTGTGTATAACCTGGCTGCCGTGGTGTGTATAACCTGGCTGCCGTCTCTATAACCTGGCTGCCGTGGTGTGTATAACCTGGCTGCCGTGGGTGTAAACCTGTGTGGCTGTCTATAACCTGGTGCCCTGGCTGCCTGTGGTGTGTATAACCTGGCTGCCGTGGTGTGTATAACCTGGTGTCCTGTGGTGTCTATAACCTGGCTGCTGTGGTGTGTATAACCTGGCTGCCGTGGTGTGTATAACCTGGCTGCCGTGGTGTGTGTATAACCTGGTGTCTATAACCTGGCTGCCGTGGTGTGTATAACCTGGTGCCTCTATAACCTGGCTGCCGTGGTGTGTATAACCTGGTGTCTATAACCTGGCTGCCGTGGTGTGTATAACCTGGCTGCGTGGTGTATAACCTGGCTGCCGTGGTGTGTATAACCTGGCTGCCGTGGTGTGTATAACCTGGCTGCCGTGGTGTGTATAACCTGGCTGCCGTGGTGTGTATAACCTGGCTGTCTATAACCTGGCTGCAGTGGTGTGTATAACCTGGCTGCCGTGGTGTGTATAACCTGGCTGCCGTGGTGTGTATAACCTGGCTGCCGTGGTGTGTATAACCTGGCTGCCGTGGTGTGTATAACCTGGCGTCTTTAACCTGGCTGCCGTGGTGTGTATAACCTGGCTGCCGTGGTGTGTATAACCTGGCTGCCGTGGTGTGTATAACCTGGCTGCCGTGGTGTGTATAACCTGGCTGCCGTGGTGTGTATAACCTGGCTGCCGTGGTGTGTATAACCTGGCTGCCGTGGTGTGTATAACCTGGCTGCCGTGGTGTGTATAACCTGGCTGCCGTGTATAACCTGGTGTCTATAACCTGGCTGCCGTGGTGTGTATAACCTGGTGTCTATAACCTGGCTGCCGTGGTGTGTATAACCTGGCTGCCGTGGTGTGTATAACCTGGCTGCCGTGGTGTGTATAACCTGGCTGCCGTGGTGTATAACCTGGCTGCCGTGGTGTGTATAACCTGGCTGGCTGCGTGGTGTGTATAACCTGGCTGCCCTGGCTGCTGTGTGTATAACCTGGCTGCCGTGGTGTGTATAACCTGGTGTCTGGCTGCGTGGTGTGTATAACCTGGCTGCCGTGGTGTGTATAACCTGGCTGCCGTGGTGTGTATAACCTGGCTGCCGTGGTGTGTATAACCTGGCTGCCGTGGCGTGTATAACCTGGCTGCCGTGGGTGTGTATAACCTGGCTGCCGTGGTGTGTATAACCTGGTGTCTATAACCTGGCTGCCGTGGTGTGTATAACCTGGCTGCCGTGGTGTGTATAACCTGGCTGCCGTGGTGTGTATAACCTGGCTGCCGTGGTGTGTATAACCTGGCTGTCTATAACCTGGCTGCAGTGGTGTATAACCTGGCTGCCGTGGTGTGTATAACCTGGCTGCCGTGGTGTGTATAACCTGGCTGCCGTGGTGTGTATAACCTGGTGTGGTGTATAACCTGGCTGCCATGGTGTGTATAACCTGGCTGCCGTGGGTGTGTATAACCTGGCTGCCGTGGTGTGTATAACCTGGCTGCCGTGGTGTGTATAACCTGGCTGCCGTGGTGTGTATAACCTGGCTGCCGTGGCGTGTATAACCTGGCTGCCGTGGTGTGTATAACCTGGCTGCCGTGGTGTGTATAACCTGGCTGCCGTGGTGTGTATAACCTGGCTGCCGTGGTGTGTATAACCTGGCTGCCGTGGTGTGTATAACCTGGCTGCCGTGGTGTGTATAACCTGGCTGCTGTGGTGTGTATAACCTGGCTGCCGTGGTGTGTATAACCTGGCTGCTGAGGTGTGTATAACCTGGCTGCCGTGGTGTGTATAACCTGGTGTCTATAACCTGGCTGCCGTGGTGTGTATAACCTGGCTGCCGTGGTGTGTATAACCTGGCTGCCGTGGTGTGTATAACTGGCTGCCGTGGTGTGTATAACCTGGCTGCCGTGGTGTGTATAACCTGGCTGCCGTGGTGTGTATAACCTGGCTGCCGTGGCGTGTATAACCTGGCTGCTGTGGTGTGTATAACCTGGCTGCCGTGGTGTGTATAACCTGGCTGCCGTGGTGTGTATAACCTGGCTGCCGTGGTGTGTATAACCTGGCTGCCGTGGTGTGTATAACCTGGCTGCCGTGGTGTGTATAACCTGGCTGCCGTGGTGTGTATAACCTGGCTGGCTGCCGTGGTGTGTATAACTTGGCTGCCGTGGTGTGTTTAACCTGGCTGCCGTGGTGTGTATAACCTGGCTGCCGTGGTGTGTATAACTTGGCTGCCGTGGCGTCTATAACCTGGCTGCCGTGGTGTGTATAACCTGGCTGCCGTGGTGTGTATAACCTGGCTGCCGTGGCTGTATAACCTGGCTGCCGTGGTGTGTATAACCTGGCTGCCGTGGTGTGTATAACCTGGTGTCTATAACCTGGCTGCTGTGGTGTCTATAACCTGGCTGCCGTGGTGTGTATAACCTGGCTGCCGTGGTGTGTATAACCTGGCTGCCGTGGTGTGTATAACCTGGCTGCCGTGGTGTCTATAACCTGGCTGCTGTGGTGTGTATAACCTGGCTGCCGTGGTGTGTAACCTGGCTGCCGTGGTGGTGGTGTCTATAACCTGGCTGCCGTGGTGTGTATAACCTGGTGCCTGTGGTGTCTATAACCTGGCTGCCGTGGTGTGTATAACCTGGTGTCTATAACCTGGCTGCCGTGGTGTGTATAACCTGGCTGCCGTGGTGTGTATAACCTGGCTGCCGTGGTGTGTATAACCTGGGTGTGCCTGGCTGCCGTGTGTGTATAACCTGGCTGCCGTGGTGTGTATAACCTGGTGTCTTTAACCTGGCTGCTGTGGCGTGTATAACCTGGCTGCCGTGGTGTGTATAACCTGGCTGCCGTGGTGTGTATAACCTGGCTGCCGTGGTGTGTATAACCTGGCTGCCGTGGTGTGTATAACCTGGCTGCCGTGGTGTGTATAACCTGGCTGCCGTGGTGTGTATAACCTGGCTGCCGTGGTGTGTATAACCTGGCTGCCGTGGTGTGTATAACCTGGCTGCCGTGGCGTGTATAACCTGGCTGCCGTGGTGTGTATAACCTGGCTGCCGTGGTGTGTATAACCTGGCTGCCGTGGTGTGTATAACCTGGCTGCCGTGGCGTGTATAACCTGGTGTCTATAACCTGGCTGCCGTGGGTGTGTATAACCTGGTGTCTATAACCTGGCTGCCGTGGTGTGTATAACCTGGCTGCCGTGGTGTGTATAACCTGGCTGCCGTGGTGTGTATAACCTGGCTGCCGTGGTGTGTATAACCTGGCTGCCGTGGTGTGTATAACCTGGTGTCTATAACCTGGCTGCAGTGGTGTGTATAACTGGCTGCCGTGGTGTCTATAACCTGGCTGCCGTGGTGTGTATAACCTGGCTGCCGTGGTGTGTATAACCTGGCTCTATAACCTGGCTGCCGTGGTGTGTATAACCTGGCTGCCGTGGTGTGTATAACCTGGCTGCCGTGGTGTGTATAACCTGGCTGTGGTGTGTATAACCTGGCTGCCGTGGTGTGTATAACCTGGCTGCCGTGGTGTGTATAACCTGGCTGCCGTGGTGTGTGGTGTCTATAACCTGGCTGCCGTGGTGTGTATAACCTGGCTGCCGTGGTGTGTATAACCTGGCTGCCGTGGTGTGTATAACCTGGCTGCCGTGGTGTGTATAACCTGGTGTCTATAACCTGGCTGCAGTGGTGTGTATAACCTGGCTGCCGTGGTGTGTATAACCTGGCTGCCGTGGTGTGTATAACCTGGCTGTATAACCTGGCTGCCGTGGTGTGTATAACCTGGCTGCCGTGGTGTGTATAACCTGGCTGCCGTGGTGTGTATAACCTGGCTGCCGTGGTGTCTATAACCTGGCTGCCGTGGTGTGTATAACCTGGCTGCCGTGGTGTGTATAACCTGGCTGCCGTGGTGTGTATAACCTGGCTGCCGTGGTGTGTATAACCTGGCTGCCGTGGTGTGTATAACCTGGCTGCCGTGGTGTGTATAACCTGGCTGCCGTGGTGTGTATAACCTGGCTGCCGTGGTGTGTATAACCTGGCTGCCGTGGTGTGTATAACCTGGCTGCCGTGGCGTGGCTGCTGGGTGTGTATAACCTGGCTGCCGTGGTGTGTATAACCTGGTGTCTGGCTGCAGTGGTGTGTATAACCTGGCTGCCGTGGTGTGTATAACCTGGCTGCCGTGGTGTGTATAACCTGGCTGCCGTGGTGTGTATAACTGGCTGCCGTGGTGTGTATAACCTGGCTGCCGTGGTGTGTATAACCTGGCTGCCGTGGTGTGTATAACCTGGCTGCCGTGGTGGTGTGGCTGCCGTGGTGTGTATAACCTGGTGTCTATAACCTGGCTGCCGTGGTGTGTATAACCTGGCTGCCGTGGTGTGTATAACCTGGCTGCCGTGGTGTGTATAACCTGGCTGCCGTGGTGTGTAAACCTGGCTGCCGTGGTGTGTATAACCTGGCTGCCGTGGTGTGTATAACCTGGCTGCCGTGGTGTGTATAACCTGGCTGCCGTGGTGTGTATAACCTGGCTGCCGTGTGTATAACCTGGCTGTATAACCTGGCTGCCGAGGCGTGTATAACCTGGCTGCCGTGGTGTGTATAACCTGGCTGCTGTGGTGGTGTATAACCTGGCTGCCGTGGTGTGTATAACCTGGCTGCCGTGGTGTGTATAACCTGGCTGCCGTGGTGTATAACCTGGCTGCCGGGTGTGTATAACCTGGCTGCCGTGGTGTGTATAACCTGGCTGGCTGCGTGGTGTGTATAACCTGGCTGCCGTGGTGTCTATAACCTGGCTGCCGTGGTGTGTATAACCTGGCTGCCGTGGTGTGTATAACCTGGTGTCTATAACCTGGCTGCCGTGGTGTGTATAACCTGGCTGCCGTGGTGTGTATAACCTGGCTGCCGTGGCGTGTATAACCTGGCTGCCGTGGTGTGTATAACCTGGCTGCCGTGGCATGTATAACCTGGCTGCCGTGGTGTGTATAACCTGGCTGCCCTGGTGTCTATAACCTGGCTGCCGTGGTGTATAACCTGGCTGTATAACCTGGCTGCCGTGGTGTGTATAACCTGGCTGCCGTGGTGTATAACCTGGTGTCTATAACCTGGCTGCCGTGGTGTGTATAACCTGGCTGCCGTGGTGTGTATAACCTGGCTGCCGTGGTGTGTATAACCTGGCTGCCGTGGTGTGTATAACCTGGCTGCCGTGTGGCGTGTATAACCTGGCTGCCGTGGTGTGTATAACCTGGCTGCCGTGGTGTGTATAACCTGGCTGCCGTGGTGTATAACCTGGCTGCCGTGGTGTGTATAACCTGGCTGCCGTGGTGTGTATAACCTGGCTGCCGTGGTGTGTATAACCTGGCTGCCGTGGTGTGTATAACCTGGCTGCCGTGGTGTGTATAACCTGGCTGCCGTGGTGTGTATAACCTGGCTGCCGTGGTGTGTATAACCTGGCTGCCGTGGTGTGTGTATAACCTGGCTGCTGTATAACCTGGCTGCCGTGGTGTGTATAACCTGGCTGCTGTGGTGTGTATAACCTGGCTGCCGTGGTGTGTATAACCTGGTGTCTATAACCTGGCTGCCGTGGTGTGTATAACCTGGCTGCCGTGGTGTGTATAACCTGGCTGCCGTGGTGTGTATAACCTGGCTGCCGTGGTGTGTATAACTGGCTGCCGTGGTGTGTATAACCTGTGCTGTATAACCTGGCTGCCGTGTGTATAACCTGGCTGCCGTGGTGTGTATAACCTGGCTGCCGTGGTGTGTATAACCTGGTGTCTATAACCTGGCTGCCGTGGTGTGTATAACCTGGCTGCCGTGGTGTGTATAACCTGGCTGCCGTGGTGTGTATAACCTGGCTGCCGTGGTGTGTATAACCTGGCTGCCGTGGTGTCTATAACCTGGCTGCTGTGGTGTGTATAACCTGGCTGCCGTGGCGTGTATAACCTGGCTGCCGTGGTGTGTATAACCTGGTGTCTATAACCTGGCTGCTGTGGTGGTATAACCTGGTGTCTATAACCTGGCTGCCGTGGTGTATAACCTGGCTGCCTGTGGTGTCTATAACCTGGCTGCCGTGGTGTGTATAACCTGGCTGCCGTGGTGTGTATAACTAATAACCTGGCTGCCGTGGTGTGGCTGCCGTGGTGTAACCTGGCTGCCGTGGTGTGTATAACCTGGTGTCTGGCTGCCGTGGTGTGTATAACCTGGCTGCCGTGGTGTGTATAACCTGGCTGCCGTGGTGTGTATAACCTGGCTGTCCTGTGGTGTGTATAACCTGGCTGCTGTGGTGTGTATAACCTGGCTGCCGTGGCGTGTATAACCTGGCTGCCGTGGTGTGTATAACCTGGTGTCTATAACCTGGCTGCTGTGGTGTGTATAACCTGGCTGCCGGCGTGTATAACCTGGCTGCCTGTGTGTATAACCTGGCTGCCGTGGTGTGTATAACCTGGTCTATAACCTGGCTGCCGTGGTGTGTATAACCTGGCTGCCGTGGTGTGTATAACCTGGCTGCCTGGCTGCCGAGGTGTGTATAACCTGGCTGCCGTGGTGTGTATAACCTGGCTGCCGTGGCGTATAACCTGGCTGCCGTGGTGTGTATAACCTGGCTGCCGTGGTGTCTATAACCTGGCTGCCGTGGTGTGTATAACCTGGCTGCCGTGGTGTGTATAACCTGGCTGCCGTGGTGTGTATAACCTGGCTGCCGTGGTGTGTATAACCTGGCTGCCGTGGTGTCTATAACCTGGCTGCCGTGGTGTGTATAACCTGGCTGCCGTGGTGTGTATAACCTGGCTGCCGTGGTGTGTATAACCTGGCTGCCGTGGTGTGTATAACCTGGCTGCCGTGGTGTGTATAACCTGGCTGCCGTGGTGTGTATAACTGGCTGCCGTGGCGTCTATAACCTGGCTGCCGTGGTGTGTATAACCTGGCTGCCGTGGCGTCTATAACCTGGCTGCCGTGGTGTGTATAACCTGGCTGCCGTGGTGTCTATAACCTGGCTGCCGTGGCGTCTATAACCTGGCTGCCGGTGTGTATAACCTGGCTGCCGTGGTGTGTATAACCTGGCTGCCGTGGTGTGTATAACCTGGTGTCTATAACCTGGCTGCCGTGGTGTGTATAACCTGGCTGCCGTGGTGTGTATAACCTGGTGTCCTGTGGTGTCTATAACCTGGCTGCTGTGGTGTGTATAACCTGGCTGCCGTGGTGTGTATTACCTGGCTGCCGTGGTGTGTATAACCTGGTGTCTATAACCTGGCTGCTGTGGTGTGTATAACCTGGTGTCTATAACCTGGCTGCCAAGGCGTGTATAACCTGGCTGCCTGTGGTGTCTATAACCTGGCTGCCGTGGTGTGTATAACCTGGTGTCTATAACCTGGCTGCCGTGGTGTGTATAACCTGGCTGCCGTGGTGTGTATAACCTGGTGTCTATAACCTGGCTGCCTTGGTGTGTATAACCTGGCTGCCGTGTGTGTATAACCTGGCTGCCGTGGTGTGTATAACCTGGCTGCCGTGGTGTGTATAACCTGCCTGGCGTGGTGTATAACCTGGCTGCCGTGGTGTGTATAACCTGGCTGCCGTGGTATAACCTGGCTGCCGTGGTGTGTATAACCTGGCTGCCGTGGTGTGTATAACCTGGCTGCCTGTGGTGTGTATAACCTGGCTGCTGTGGTGTGTATAACCTGGCTGCCGTGGTGTGTATAACCTGGCTGCCGTGGTGTGTATAACCTGGCTGTCTATAACCTGGCTGCCAAGGTGTGTATAACCTGGCTGCCGTGGTGTGTATAACCTGGCTGCGTGAGGCTGCCGTGGTGTGTATAACCTGGCTGCCGTGGTGTCTATAACCTGGCTGCCGTGGTGTGTATAACCTGGCTGCTGTGGTGTGTATAACCCTGGCTGCCGTGGTGTGTATAACCTGGTGGGCTGCCGTGGAGTGTATAACCTGGCTGTGTATAACCTGGCTGCCGTGGTGTGTATAACCTGGCTGCCGTGGTGTGTATAACCTGGCTGCCGTGGTGTGTATAACCTGGCTGCCGTGGTGTGTATAACCTGGCTGCCGTGGTGTGTATAACCTGGCTGCCGTGGTGTGTATAACCTGGCTGCCGTGGTGTGTATAACCTGGCTGCCGTGGTGTGTATAACCTGGCTGCCGTGGTGTGTATAACCTGGCTGCCGTGGTGTGTATAACCTGGCTGCCGTGGGTGTATAACCTGGCTGCCGTGGTGTGTATAACCTGGCTGCCGTGGCGTGTATAACCTGGCTGCCGTGGTGTGTATAACCTGGCTGCCGTGGTGTGTATAACCTGGCTGCCGTGGTGTGTATAACCTGGCTGCCGTGGTGTGTATAACCTGGCTGCCGTGGTGTATAACCTGGCTGCCGTGGTGTGTATAACCTGGCTGCCGTGGTGTCTATAACCTGGCTGGTGTATAACTTGGCTGCCGTGGTGTGTTAACCTGGCTGCCGTGGTGTGTATAACCTGGCTGCCGTGGTGTGTATAACCTGGCTGCCGTGGTGTGTATAACCTGGCTGCCATGGTGTGTATAACCTGGCTGCCGTGGTGTGTATAACCTGGCTGCCGTGTCTATAACCTGGCTGCCGTGGTGTGTATAACCTGGCTGCCGTGGTGTGTATAACCTGGTGTCTATAACCTGGCTGCTGTGGTGTGTGTGTATAACCTGGCTGCCGTGGTGTGTATAACCTGGCTGCCTGTGGTGTCTATAACCTGGCTGCCATGGTGTGTATAACCTGGTGTCCTGGGTGTCTATAACCTGGCTGCTGTGGTGTGTATAACCTGGCTGCCGTGGCGTGTATAACCTGGCTGCCGTGGTGTGTATAACCTGGTGTCTATAACCTGGCTGCCGAGGCGTGTATAACCTGGTGCCTGTGGTGTCTATAACCTGGCTGCCGGTGTGTATAACCTGGTGTCTATAACCTGGCTGCCGTGGTGTATAACCTGGCTGTGGTGTGTATAACCTGGCTGCCGTGGTGTGTATAACCTGGCTGCCGTGGTGTGTATAACCTGGCTGCCGTGTGTGTATAACCTGGCTGCCGTGGTGTGTATAACCTGGCTGCGTGTATAACCTGGCTGCCGTGGTGTGTATAACCTGGCTGCCGTGGTGTGTTTAACCTGGCTGCCGTGGTGTGTATAACCTGGCTGCCGTGGTGTGTATAACCTGGCTGCCGTGGTGTGTATAACCTGGCGTCTTAACCTGGCTGCCGTGGTGTGTATAACTTGGCTGCCGTGGTGTGTTTAACCTGGCTGCCGTGGTGTGTATAACCTGGCTGCCGTGGTGTGTATAACCTGCCGTGGCGTCTATAACCTGGCTGCCATGGTGTGTATAACCTGGCTGAAGTGGTGTCTATAACCTGGCTGCAGTGGTGTGTATAACCTGGCTGCCGTGGTGTCTATAACCTGGCTGCCGTGGTGTGTATAACCTGGTGTCTATAACCTGGCTGCCGTGGTGTGTATAACCTGGCTGCTGTGGTGTGTATAACCTGGCTGCCGTGGCGTGTATAACCTGGCTGCTGTGGTGTGTATAACCTGGCTGCCGTGGTGTGTATAACCTGGTGTCTATAACCTGGCTGCCGTGGTGTGTATAACTTGGCTGCCGTGGCATCTATAACCTGGCTGCCGTGGTGTCTATAACCTGGCTGCCGTGGTGTGTATAACCTGGTGTCTATAACCTGGCTGCCGTGGTGTGTATAACTGGCTGCCGTGGTGTGTATAACTGGATGCCGTGGTGTGTATAACTTGAATGCTGTGGGTGTGTATAACCTGGCTGCCGTGGTGTGTATAACCTGGCTGCTGAGGTGTGTATAACCTGGCTGCCGTGGTGTGTATAACCTGGTGTCTATAACCTGGCTGCCGTGGTGTGTGGCTGCCGTATAACCTGGCTGCTGGAGGTGTGTATAACCTGGCTGCCGTGGTGTGTATAACCTGGTGTCTATAACCTGGCTGCCGTGGTGTGTATAACCTGGCTGCCGTGGTGTGTATAACCTGGCTGCCGTGGTGTGTATAACTTGGCTGCCGTGGCGTGTAAACTGGAATGTCGTGGTGTGTATAACCTGGCTGCCATGGTGTGTATAACTGGCTGCCGTGGGTGTATAACCTGGCTGTGGCATCTATAACCTGGCTGCCGTGGTGTGTATAACTGGCTGCCGTGGTGTGTATAACCTGGCTGCCGTGGCGTGTATAACCTAGCTGCCGTGGTGTGTATAACCTGGCTGCCGAGGCGTGTATAACCTGGCTGCCGTGGTGTGTATAACCTGGCTGCCGAGGCGTGTATAACCTGGCTGCCGTGGCGTGTATAACCTGGCTGCTGTGGTGTGTATAACCTGGCTGCCGTGGCGTGTATAACCTGGCTGCTGAGGTGTGTATAACCTGGCTGCCGTGGTGTGTATAACCTGGTGTCTATAACCTGGCTGCAGTGGTGTGTATAACCTGGCTGCCGTGGTGTGTATAACCTGGCTGCCGTGGTGTGTATAACCTGGCTGCCGTGGTGTGTATAACTGGCTGCCGTGGTGTGTATAACTGGAATGCTGGGTGTGTATAACCTGGCTGCCGTGGTGTCTATAACCTGGCTGCTGAGGTGTGTATAACCTGGCTGCCGTGGTGTGTATAACCTGGTGTCTATAACCTGGCTGCCGTGGTGTGTATAACCTGGCTGCCATGGTGTGTATAACCTGGCTGCCGTGGTGTGTATAACCTGGCTGCCGTGGTGTGTATAACCTGGTTTCCTGTGGTGTCTATAACCTAGCTGCTGTGGTGTGTATAACCTGGCTGCCGTGGCGTGTATAACCTGGCTGCCGTGGTGTGTATAACCTGGTGTCTATAACCTGGCTGCTGTGGTGTGTATAACCTGGTGTCTATAACCTGGCTGCCAAGTGCGTGTATAACCTGGTGCCTGTGGTGTCTATAACCTGGCTGCTGTGGTGTGTATAACTTGGCTGCCGTGGGTGTATAACTTGAATGCTGCGGTGTGTATAACCTGGCTGCCGTGGCGTCTATAACCTGGCTGCTGAGGTGTGTATAACCTGGCTGCCGTGGTGTGTATAACCTGGTGTCTATAACCTGGCTGCCGTGGTGTGTATAACCTGGCTGCCGTGGTGTGTATAACCTGGCTGCCGTGGTGTGTATAACCTGGTGTCCTGTGGTGTCTATAACCTAGCTGCTGTGGTGTGTATAACCTGGCTGCCGTGGCGTGTATTACCCGGCTGCCGTGGTGTGTATAACCTGGTGTCTATAACCTGGCTGCTGTGGTGTGTATAACCTGGTGTCTATAACCTGGCTGCCAAGGCGTGTATAACCTGGTTGCCTGTGGTGTCTATAACCTGGCTGCTGTGGTGTGTATAACCTTGTGTCTATAACCTGGCTGCCGTGGTGTCTATAACCTGGCTGCCGTGGTGTGTATAACCTGGTGTCTATAACCTGGCTGCCGAGGCGTGTATAACCTGGCTGCCGTGGTGTGTATAACTTGGCTGCCGTGGCGTCTATAACCTGGCTGCCGTGGTGTGTATAACCTGGCTGCCGTGGTGTCTATAACCTGGCTGCCGAGGCGTGTATAACCTGGCTGCCGTGGTGTGTATAACTTGGCTGCCGTGGCGTCTATAACCTGGCTGCCGTGGTGTGTATAACCTGGCTGCCGTGGTGTCTATAACCTGGCTGCCGAGGCGTGTATAACCTGGCTGCCGTGGTGTGTATAACCTGGCTGCCGTGGTGTGTATAACCTGGCTGCCGTGGTGTGTATAACCTGGCTGCCGTGGTGTGTATAACCTGGCTGCCGTGGTGTGTATAACCTGGCTGCCGTGGCGTGTATAACCTGGCTGCCGTGGTGTGTATAACCTGCCGTGGCGTCTATAACCTGGCTGCCGTGGTGTGTATAACCTGGCTGCCGTGGCGTCTATAACCTGGCTGCCGTGGCGTCTATAACCTGGCTGCTGAGGTGTGTATAACCTGGCTGCCGTGGTGTGTATAACCTGGTTGCCTGTGGTGTCTATAACCTGGTGTGTATAACCTGGCTGCCGTGGTGTGTATAACCTGGCTGCCGTGGTGTGTATAACCTGGTGTCCTGTGGTGTCTATAACCTAGCTGCTGTGGTGTGTATAACCTGGCTGCCGTGGCGTGTATTACCCGGTTGCCGTGGTGTGTATAACCTGGTGTCTATAACCTGGCTGCTGTGGTGTGTATAACCTGGTGTCTATAACCTGGCTGCCAAGGCGTGTATAACCTGGTTGCCTGTGGTGTCTATAACCTGGCTGCTGTGGTGTGTATAACCTTGTGTCTATAACCTGGCTGCCGTGGTGTCTATAACCTGGCTGCTGTGGTGTGTATAACCTGGTGTCTATAACCTGGCTGCCTTGGTGTGTATAACCTGGTGTCTATAACCTGGCTGCCGAGACGTGTATAACCTGGCTGCCGTGGTGTGTATAACTTGGCTGCCGTGGCGTCTATAACCTGGCTGCCGTGGTGTGTATAACCTGGCTGCCGTGGTGTGTATAACCTGGCTGCCGTGGTGTGTATAACCTGGCTGCCGTGGTGTGTATAACCTGGTGTCCTGTGGTGTCTATAACCTGGCTGCTGTGGTGTGTATAACCTGGCTGCCGTGGCGTGTATTACCCGGCTGCTGTGGTGTGTATAACCTGGTGTCTATAACCTGGCTGCCAAGGCGTGTATAACCTGGTTGCCTGTGGTGTCTATAACCTGGCTGCTGTGGTGTGTATAACCTTGTGTCTATAACCTGGCTGCCGTGGTGTCTATAACCTGGCTGCTGTGGTGTGTATAACCTGGTGTCTATAACCTGGCTGCCGTGGTGTGTATAACCTGGTGTCTATAACCTGGCTGCCGAGGAGTGTATAACCTGGCTGCCGTGGTGTGTATAACTTGGCTGCCGTGGCGTCTATAACCTGGCTGCCGTGGTGTGTATAACCTGGCTGCCGTGGTGTCTATAACCTGGCTGCCGAGGCGTGTATAACCTGGCTGCCGTGGTGTGTATAACCTGGCTGCCGTGGTGTGTATAACCTGGCTGCCGTGGTGTGTATAACCTGGCTGCCGTGGTGTGTATAACTTGGCTGCCGTGGCGTCTATAACCTGGCTGCCGTGGTGTGTATAACTTGGCTGCCGTGGCTCTATAACCTGGCTGCCGTGGTGTGTATAACCTGGCTGCCGTGGTAACCTGGCTGCCGTGGTATAACGTCTATAACCTGGCTGCTGAGGTGTGTATAACCTGGCTGCCGTGGTGTGTATAACCTGGTTGCCTGTGGTGTCTATAACCTGGTGTCTATAACCTGGCTGCCGTGGTGTGTATAACCTGGCTGCCGTGGTGTGTATAACTTGGCTGCCGTGGCGTCTATAACCTGGCTGCCGTGGTGTGTATAACCTGGTTGCCTGTGGTGTCTATAACCTGGTGTGTATAACCTGGTTGCCTGTGGTGTCTATAACCTGGCTGCCATAGTATGTATACCCATGTGTGTATACTCACTGTTCTTGTGTGTGTGACAGTAAGTCTCCTGGCTGTTGTCGTAGTGTGTGTGTCTGCGGTGGCGATGGTGTATGCTTCCAGAGTACGGCGTCTCGTTCTCTTCAACACTGAACTGCTGCCCTCCCAGGACAGGACCACCCGAGGAAACTGGGGACAGCACATCACACTCAAACACACAGTCCAGAAACCCAGAACCAGACCAGCACCCTGTTCCACCTTTACCACACAGTAACACCAGTTTTTAAAACCTCTCTTTGGTACGTACACAGGCTGCTGAGGGGAGGGCAGCTCATGGAAACCACGTTTGATAACATTCTATGAGCCCGTCTTCCCCAATTAAGGTACAATCAGCCACCTGTGCTTTGGTAGTCTGTGTGTGGTCTTGTGTGTGTGTATAGGACATCATTTAACAGTCATTCAGTGTGTGTGTACGTGTACATTATTCAACTTCAGTGAAGGAGTTTAAGCAGTGCGTTTATTCAACAAGGCTGTAGCGACCAATCTAAGGCTGGTTGTGATAAGAGTAACAATTTTAAGGCAACAGGAAGTAATGTTGAGCATGGAGAGGATGTAAACACAATCAGCATTAACACAGGTAAACAAGGCCATCAGAGCCATTCTATGTATCTATGGGGGTTGATTCAGGTGAGTCAGAACCCCTCACACAAACATTCAAGCCTCTGAAGAATAAAGGCAGATATGCAGCAATAGACGCAAGACTTCCATAACATGACATTGTAATGTATATATTGTAATGTATATATTGCTGATACGGATTTAACAAGAACATTTTCCTTCATTGTTTAGCTGAGATTTCCAAAGTAGCTATATTCCCCTACAGATGTAATGTAGAACCATGTGATCCCTAGTTAAAGCAGTTTATGATGACACAGACTACTTCACACACACTCAAATGATTGGCGTCTTACATTCAAACCGTGAATCCTGAGCTAGGATAACTTTTCAAAAGATGAAATTATTTGGCTTGCTCTAAAAGGATTTGGCTGAAAGCAAATCTACCCGCTAACTGGGCAGAAAAATGTCTCGGTATGACTGTTTTGTAAAGCATAAACGGGATTTCAATCTTACCCAGTTACATTTGAGGACTTTGTAGCATTCAGCCACTAAAGTATCAACAACAATTGCATGAACTAACTGAACATCATGGTCCAATCCACTAGGAGAGAGATCTCTCTATGGTGTCTGTTTAAAGTCTCTCTCTTTCTGTTCGGAGTCTCTGTCTCCACAGCATGGTGGTGGTGGTGGTGATCTGATGGAGAAGACACATGGTAGACAAGGCTGGTGTGTAATGATGGTGATGAGGATGGCGAGGTATTTTGGTCCATGAGTCCACAACCAGAGTGTTTCTCTGTCTCCCAGTCTCTCTCCGTCTTCTGTATTCCAGTTGTCTCGTATGCATATGCGTATGTGTTAGAGTTTAGATTTAGAGGTGGGTTTGGGACAGGGTCCTGGGACAAGGTCCTCAGTCAGAGCTGTAGAGGTTAGGGTGGAGGGGTCAGAGTGCAGTCATGACCTTGTCTCTGTACACCACACTGATGGATCCTGGGAAAGACCCGCTGGACCTCTCTGGTACTGACCGATGACTGGGCTCTTGACTCACTGCTACTGCAGCAGGCGCTCTGGACATGGGAAATGACACACACGGTACACATACACGGTAAGCATACACACACGCACACACACAGCCTGTCTAAATGATGCAACACATGAATGATGTAACAGTGATATGACGTGAAAGAGACATTCAAAAAGAAAAAGATAGCGGAGATACCCGACAGAGAGAGAGAGCACCTCTGGAATGAGAACTCTGGGGGCTAGGGGGACTCACTATACACCATTAAGAAGACAACTGTCTTACCTATGTCTGTCTGTCTCACCTGTGCGGGGATGTGTGTCCTGAGTGTTGTAGGTAGATGGGGGGTGTGAGGGCTGGGTGCCAAGGCTCATGGGCTATAGGGATGTTACGCTGGTACTGAACAGAGATAGATGGAGAAAATAATATTCAGTTAAATATTGCAGGTGCATTGCCATGGTAATCAGTCAAAGGTATCCACTGACGTTTCCTTTTAAACCTTCATATCCATGAGGAACCATTGTGTGTGTGTGTGTGTGTGTGTCTGTCTTACTGGGTGTAGACTGGGTTCGGGGCTGGTGTGGGCGCTGAAAAATAACAATATAACTGCTCAATAAGATCACATTTACATACAGATCATTAATCGAAACATATGTAATTTCCATACATTGTTATAAAATGTACATCTTGCTCATTACCATAGTGCTCTTTAACATGAATAGAGGCGAAACATTCAACTCCTCCAGAAAGGACTCGCACCACTGGACTTTCTCCACTTGTGTTACAGCCGGAATTAGAAAATGGATGAAATATGCTCACCGGCCTACATAAAACATCTCATAATGTCCAAGTGGAATTATGCTTTCAGAAATGTTTACAAATGAATTACAAATCAAAAGCTGCAATGTCTTGAGTCAATAAGTATTCAACCCCTTAGTTTAGGCAGCAAGCCAAAATAAATTCAGAAGTAAAAATGTGCTTAACATGTAAAAATAAGTTGCATGGACTCACTGTGTGTGAAATAATATATTTTTTAATGACTACCTCATCTCTGTACCCCACACATACAGATAATTGTAAGGTTCCTCAGTCGAGCAGTGAATTTCAAACAGATTCAACCACAAAGACCAGGGAGGTTTTACAATGCCTCGCAAAGAAATGCACCTATTGGTATTTTAAAAAATTTAAAAAGCCCACATGGAATATCCCTTTGAGCATGGTGAAGTTATTAATTACACTTTGGATGGTGTATCAACACACCCAGTCACTACAAAGATACAGGCGGCATTCCTAACTCAGCTGCCAGAGAGGAAGGACACTGCTCAGGAATTTCCCCATGAGGCCAATGGTGACTTTAAAACAGGTAAGAGTTTAATGGCTGTGATAGGAGAGAACTGAGGACGGAAAAACACAATACAAACCTAATTGACAGCATAAAAGGAGGATGCCTGTACAGAATACAAATATTCCTCCTGTTTGCAACAAGGCACTAAAGTAATACTGCAATGTGGCAAAGCAAATCACTTTTTTTCCCGATTACAAAGTGTTATGTTTGGGGCAAATCAAATATGCAACATATCACTCTGTATTTTCAAGGATAGTGGTGGCTGCATCATGTTATGAGTATGCTTGTAATTGTTAAGGACTGGGGAGTTTTCAGGAAAAATCCTAAAGGAAAACCTGGTTCAGTCTGCTTTCCACCAAACACTGGGAGATGAATTCACCTTTCAGCAGGACAATAACCTAAAACACAAGGCCAAATCTATACTGGATTTGCTTACCAAGACAGTGAATATTCCTGAGTGGCCGAGTTATAGTTTTTACTTAAATCTGCATGAAAATCTATGGCAAGACCTGAAAGTGAAAATGGTTGTCTAGCAATGATCAACAACCAATTTGACACGAGCTTGAAGAATTTAGAAAAAAAAATAATAATAGGCAAATGCTGCACAATCCAGGTGTGGAAAGTCTTAGAGACTCACCCAGAAAGACTCAGCTGTAATCGCTGCCAAAGGTGATTCTAACATGTATTGACTCAGGTGGTTGAATACTTATCTAATCAAGATACATTGGTGTTTAATTTTTTTACAAATGTCAGCATTTTCTTCCATCTTGACACTAGTATATTTTGTGTAGATCGATGACAGAAAGTTACAATTAAATCCATTTAATCCCACTTTGTAACAACAAAATGTTTAAAAAGGTCAAGGGGTGTGAATACTTTCTAAGGGCTCTATACATGCTTGGTTGTCCTGTGCTCTCGGGGACCCACCTGATATGTGGTGGTTTGGCTGGAGAGAGGGCTGCAGAGAGAGAGAGAAAGCCAGGTTACATCAGGTCAGTGAATCAAGCACAGGAGAATTGACATGGGAAACTGCCTGTATGGGTGTTTTACTGTATGGGGGAACTGGGAGCTGTAGGGATGTAGGGTATATGCTATAGTGTGTACTGGGGAGAATATACCAACCCTTGCCACCCAGTGAGTGAGTGCGGGAGGGGTATCTTTTGCTGGGTCGCCTCTCAAACGTACTGGCCCTCCTCAGCCTCCCTCCGTGGGTCGCCTGGTACTCAGTCTTTCCACTGAGAAGGAGAGAGAGAACACTTTAAAGCGATACTTCAGGATTTTGGCAGTGAGTCAGATAAACTCGTTGATACAATTTTTTATGTCCCTGCTGGGAGCTGTAGGGATGTAGAGCTGTAGGGTATAGGCAATAGTGTACTGGGGAGAATATACCAACCCAGTTTAAAGGAATTTGCTAACTAGAGTTAGCGTGATTGCTAACTGGCATTAGCACAATGACTGGAAGTCTATGGTAACTACTAGCATGCTAGTAGATATAGACTTCCAATCATGCGCTAATGCCAGTTAGCATTGGCTCATGAAACTGCTGATAAGGAAGTTAACACTGGATGCAGATACATAAAAATGGTATCGTTGAGTCAATCTGACTCTGGGGAAGTAGATAAAGGGCTTCATTGCCAAAACCCCCAAGATTCCCTTTAACGACGATGAACAGTAGCTGGCATCTCTGTATTTGGCATGTCAGGATGTACAGAACATTTACATGACTCAACATACTGCGTCCCTGTATGTTGGTGATAGATGCCTGGAATATATCTGAAGAGGTCATTTCAGTTTGACATGTAAACAAACGGTATTTCCCTGTAACCATAGAGACAGAACTTGCATCTCAGATGGCGAACTAGTCCTCAGTTAGTGCACTACTTTTGACCAGAACCCTACCTAGCCTCAGAGTGCATCCAACATGGCACTCTATAGTGCACCCTAGAACTCTGGTCAAAAGTGGTGCACTATATAGGGAATAGGGTGCTATTTTGGGCACAACCTCTGTTGTAGAGTTGAGTGTTGGTGCGAGCCCCACCCACCTGAACCTGAAACGTGAACCAAGGCGTGTGAAGTCACTGCTGGAGGCCTTCCCAGCTGTGGGCTGGCGCAGCCGGAAGAAGGCGTGGCTCTCCACAGCACATTTCCACAAGTGTTTACACGTCTTCGAACTGTCCAACTGGAACACAAATGTGTGCTCCTGCTCCCGCCCCTAAACACACAACAGCCAATCACAATCAAACACCACTCCGACAAAAGCAGTCCAAATATTTCAATGTCAATGAAATGGTCTCTGCTGTCAAGTCAAAAGGTGAAATAGGGGGCGATAACGTACAAGTGTGTAGCCTGTAAATGTGTGGTGGTGTTGAATGGAAATGGTTTTCTTTGCATATTTCTTTAATTTATTTTTTATTTCACCTTTATTTAACCAGGTAAGCTAGTTGAGAACAAGTTCTCATTTGCAACTGCGACCTGGCCAAGATAAAGCATAGCAGTGTGAACAGACAACACAGAGTTACACATGGAATGAACAAAACATAGTCAATAATAAAGTCTATATACAGTGAGTGTAAATAAGGTCAAATAAGGGAGTTAAGGCAATAAATAGGCCATGGTGGCGAAGTAATTACAATATAGCAATTAAACACTGGAATGATAGATGTGTAGAAGATGAATGTGCAAGTAGAGATACTGTGGTGCAAAAGGAGCAAAATAAATAAATACAGTATGGGGATGAGGTAGATAGATGGGCTGTATACAGATGGGCTATGAACAGGTGCAGTGAACTGTGAGCTGCTCTGACAGCTGGTTCTTAAAGCTAGTGAGGGAGATGGGAATCTCCAGCTTCAGTGATTTTTGCAGTTTGTTTCAGTCAGTGGCAGCAGAGAACTGGAAGGAAAGGCAATCCACACACACCACATGCATATATGAGACACCCTCGGAGAGTGGGGTCATGGGCAGGGGTATTTGTGTATTGCTCACCTGATCATCGTCCTCCGTCACCACTAGGGTGAGTCGACTTTTTTTGAAATCCAGGCGGGTGATCTTGGGCCTGGAACACACACACACACACACACACAGTTGACATTGCAGACTACGCAGCTGTTTTCAAGAATATATCATTGTGTGTTTTGGAGTGTTCATGTCAAAGTGTGTGTGTGTTTACCAGAAGAAGAGGCCTATCTTGGTGGAGCCCTCAAACACCAGGATGCCAGTGGGAGTCAGACCCAGAGCGTACTCTGCTCCGTCCCTTCCCTGAGGACAACACACAGTCACACACGCTCAGTGCTACTCTACAACATCAAACACTGACAACAGCAGCACACGCACCAACCTTGACAAAGTGCATGTCCACTCCGTACAGCTCCAGCCATTTACACTTGTTGAGGAAGCTGGTCTCTGCCTGGGATGGATCCTTACCCCTGGGGAAACAAAACCACATGCTCAGTCTCTAACACACATACCCTGCCCTCTGGGTGGAATGTCCTCCATATTTCTTGCAGTAATCCAGTTCAGATGTACACAACAGATTAGGGCCTAGGGGTTTATCTGGCCAATAGAGAGAGAGCGGAACTCAGTAGGGTTTCTCTTTGGTTTCTCGCTTTCACTGGTGTCATGTCAGCTCAGTGAGCCCCAGTGTATGGGTGTGTAATCTAATCTGAGATTGGAGCGATCATACACTAGCAGGGTTAAATACTGCCTGGATTTAATCAAGACGCTCCAGGGATTAATCCCTTGATCCGTCACACAGACAGAGGCAAACAGAGAGATATAGAGAGAGGGTGATTTACATAGGTTTGATACAGCACTAGAAAACACCAGAGTGATACACTCCTCTACCTGCGTGATGTTAAAGAACCAGACATTGTTCATGCGGTTATCACCTGTCCTGTGTTCTTATCCAGACACACTTAGAGTCTGTTCAGACAGACACCAGTGAAGATGTCCTGTGTTCTTATCCAGACACACCTACAGTCTGTTCAGACAGACACCAGTGAAGATGTCCTGTGTTCTTATCCAGACACACCCACAGTCTGTTCAGACAGACACCAGTGAAGATGTCCTGTTGGATGGCGTTTTAACTCACCTTAGGTCCACCCACTTGTTAAAGATGTCTGCCTCCATGGTCTCACTCTGTTTGGGTGTGAAGCGAAACTCTGACACCAGCTCAGGAGAATGCTCTAGAGGGTCACAGTCCCCCAGCTCACCTACACACACACACACACACACACAAGCACGCACGCGTTATAGTCAGGTGTAAAAGAAACATGAATGCTGATTCCAGAGATAGCGTAGTGTGTAAATCATCACCTACTCTGTAAGCAGTAGGCCCCCAGGTCTACTGAGACATCATATGGACACTTCAACCTGGAGGGAGAGAGGAAGGTTCCAGAGCAGAGAGATCACACCACACACACCGCATGCAGCGTTACTTCCAACACTATCTGTGTGTGTGTACGTACAGTGCATTCAGAAAGTATTCAGACCCCTTGACCTTTTCCACATTATTATGCTACAGCCGCATTCTAAAATTCTTTATTTTTATGTCCTCAATCCACACACAATACCCCATAATGACACAGCAAAAACAGATTTGAAATAGTATTAAAAGTAGTATTAAAAAATAAACTGAAATATTACATTTACACAAGTATTCAAACTCAGTACTTTGTTGAAGCACCTTTGGCAGCGATTACAGCCTTGGGTCTTCTTGGGTATGATGGTACAAGCTTGGCACACCTGTATTTGGGGAGTTTCTTTCATTCTTCCCTGCAGATCCTCTCAAGCTCTGTCAGGTTGGATGGGGAGCGTCCCTGCACAGCTATTTTCAGGTCTCTCCAGAGATGTTCAATTGAGCTCAGGGTAGCCTAGTGGTTAGAGCATTGGACTAGTAACATGAAGGTTGCAAGTTCAAATCCCCGAGCTGACAAGGTACAAATCTGTCGTTCTGCCCCTGAACAGGCAGTTAACCCACTAGGCCGCCCGTTCCTAGGCCGTCATTGAAAATAAGAATTTGTTCTTAAATGACTTGCCTAGTTAAATAAAGGCTGGGCCACTCAAGGACATTCAGAGACTTGTCCCGAAGTCACTCCTGCGTTGTCTTTGCTGTGTGCTTAGGGTCACTGTCCTGTTGGAAGGTGAACCTTCGCCCCAGTCTGAAATCCTGAGCGCTCTGGAGCAGGTTTTCATCAAGGATCTTTGGACTAGTCTCCCAGTCCCTGCCACTGAAAACACCCCCACAGCATGATTCTGCCACCGCCATGCTTCACTGTAGGGATGGTGCTAGGTTTCCTCCAGACGTGACGCTTGGCATTCAGGCCAAGAGTTCGATCTTGGTTTCATCAGACCAGAAAATCTTGTTTCTCATGGTTTGAGAGTTCTTTAGGTGCCTTTTGGCAAACTCCAAGCAGGCGGTCATGTGCCTTTTACTGAGGTGTGGGGCTTCTGTCTGGCCCCGAATCCATAAAGAACTGACTGGTGGAGTGCTGCAGAGATGGTTGTCCTTCTGGAAGGTTCTCCCATCTCCACAGAGGAACTGGAGCTCAGTCAGAGTGACCATCAGGTTCTCGGTCACCTCCCTGAACAAGGCCATTCTCCCCCGATTGTTCAGTTTGGCAGTGCGGCCATCTCTCTGAAAAGTCTTGGTGGTTCCAAACTTATTCCATTTAAGAATGATGGAGGCCACTGTGTTGTTGGGGACCTTCAACGCTGCAGAAATGTTTTGGTACCCTACCCCAGATCTGTGCCTCAACACAATCCTGTCTCTGAGCTCTACGGACAATTCCTTCAACCTCACGGCTTGGTTTTGCTCTGACATGCACTGTCAACTGTGGGACCTTATATAGACAGGTGTGTGCCTTTCCAAATCATGTTCAATCAATTGAATTTACCACAGGATGATCAATGGAAACAGGATGCACCGGAGCTCAATTTTAAGGTCTCATAGCAAAGGGTCTGAATACTTAAGGCATTTCTGTTTTTATACATTTGCAAACATTTCTAAAAACCGGTTTTTGCTTTGTCATTAAGAGGAATTTTGTGTAGATTATTTTTTTCATCAATATAATTAATTTTTAGAATAAGGCTGTAACGCAACAAAATGTGGAAAAAATGGAAAGGGCCTCAATACTTTCCAAATGCACTGTATGTGTGTGTGTGTGTTGGGGAGGAGAGGTCCTTTTCTTCAAATTAGCAGCCCTCTGATGTTCTGATCCTGTACTTTATTATAGAGCTACACACAGGAGACACGGCCAGATGGAGAGAGAGAATGAGAGACAGAGAGTGAGATAGAGGTTTAGTGTGTGTGTGTCGGGGGTGTTAGGAGCTGCTTACTTGCCGGACAGAATGTCTTGTCGAAGCTGCAGCACAAACAGGTACCTGGAACACAGACAAAGGAGTGAGAATAAAACCACTGATGCAGAAACAATCTTTCTCCCTCTCTCTTTCACTGACTGACAGACAGTCTTTCTCTCTCTGAAGAGGTCTCAGTCCATTATGCCTTAATTAGTCTCTTCCCCACTGGACCAAAGTAATTAGCTACACCTCTACACTACACCGAGGAGGGGGTGAGATTGTGTGAATGAGACAGTATGTATACGAGTGTGTGTGTGTGTATTCATGTGTGCTAGAGTGTGAGCACAGGCAGCCAGTGGTGGTGTTACCTGGTGAACTCCTCATGTAGGTTATTGGGCTCTGGGAGAGTAGAACTTCACCCTGAAAAACAGTCTGTATGGAGGACCATCTGAAACAGAGAAACGGAGACCGAGCGAGAGAGAGGGGACTAAATTAGGGGAAAGAAGAGATTGGCCTGACTACCACATATTGTATAAAAAATAAAAAATATTTGGGGACACCAGGCACTTAATTTAAAAATTGTCTGGAAACTCGGGTAAGAACCAGGCAGCCCTCTCTTGAGAGGGCGTTTCCTGACAAAGTAAACATTGGCGTCACCCTGCACCACTCACTAATCACCATGTCAACAGCTGGTAATGAACCACCTGCCTTCCCACTTACCCAAACACACACACACACTGTATACAGTGCACACATTAAGTAGAGGACACTACCAACAGTCTGGCAAAAGTAGCTGGCCTTAGAAACATTTATTAACTATACACCACACACACTAAGAATATTAGATAGTGGGAGTGAATGGACTGACCTCTGATCTGTTTCTTTATGGGCTTGGACACATCCAGCCAGTGCTGCAAGAGACACAAAGAAGTAGACAACAGAATGTTATACATACGAGGGTTACAACCATCCCAGCTCTGCAGATTGTGCTGTGAAGAGACAGAATCATTAGAGCATTTGTTTTTGGTACTGTCCATATGTAGCTTGTTTTTTGGTCGCAGGTCCAGGAATGGCCCAAGAATTGCAACATTTACCTGCAGCTAACATTCCAAATTGCACTGCTGGGTGATCTGAAAAGTCATAGTCAATCAATCAATAATATAACACTTTGTCAAACTTGTTTCTTTAATTTACAATCTGTAGAACCTATGAGAATAGAAAGGTTCAGAACATTTGTGATCACAGTTGAAAAATAAATGGCAAATAGAAATCAAAACAGGATTGTGTTCAGAAATAGATGGGATGGGTTCAGAGAATGTATTTATTTATTAACCCTTATTTTACCAGGTAAGTTAGTAGTTACAGGGGAGAGGAGAGGGGATGAATGAGCCAATTGTAAACTGGGGATGATTAGGTGGCCATGATGGTATGAGGGCCAGACTGGAATTTATCCATGACACCGGGTTAACACACCTACTCTTACAATAAGTGCCATGGGATCTTTAGTGACCACAGAGAATCAGCACACACGTTTAACATCCCAGGACACCCTACACAGGGCAATGTCCCCAATCACTGCCCTGGGGAATTGGGATATATATATTTATTTTAAGACCAGAAGAAAGGGTGCCTCCTACTGGCCCCCCAACACCACTTCCAGCTGCATCTGGTCTCCCATCCAGGACCAACCCTGCTTAGCTACAGAAGCAGGCCAGCAGTGGGATGCAGGGTGTTATGCTGCTGGCCAGATGGGAGGGGTTCAGAGATAGATGGGAGGGGTGAGTGGAGCTGAAGGCTGAGACTAATAACAAACAAAAGATTACTATTGTAAAATACTTTGTAATATGTATAAGCTGGAAGTAGAAGCCTAAGTGTTGTTGTCCATTACTTTACTCCAATTAGGGAGGGGTGGTAGAGGAAAATAATAAAGGAAAATATAAAACGTGTATGGGGGATTGGAAATGATGCAGACAATTACATTGATAGAACTCACAATCTATCTGCAATACTAAAGCTGATCTACCCCATAGAATAAAAAGTAGAGAGAGAGAGACAGCGACAGGCAGAGAGACAGCGACAGGCAGAGAGACAGCGACAGGCAGAGAGAGAGAGAGAGAGAGAGAATATGACAGATAGCTGGAGCGTCAGATCAATCATTTAACACCACACTGTGATTGATTTAACTAGTGTCATTACATCATAGGAATCCCCTCAGCAATGGCAGGTTGTGGTGTGTGTGTTCAGAGGCTTTATGTATATCTACTCACTGAGACTTGTTCTGGGTCCATGAACTGCAGTCCAAAGTAGTCAGCCTCCACCAGGTCCAGATGATACCTGATCTGGTCAAACAGCTCTGGCCCTGACCTTTTCTATTAAACACACACATGTATTATAGTCACAATAGGGAGGCTAGAGAATAAACAGCCTAGACCTTGTGAGTGGATATGGAGCAGAATGATGTGGGTCATTACTGCATCTGGGGCAGAATCAGAGGAGAAGACCTGAGGAGAAGCTATAATTCAGGCCTTTGTCTTTGAAACACCCACAATCCATAGGGCTCTTGGAGGTGAACACTCCACCAAGATGCAATGCCCTAAACCACTAAAAACATGCACCCCTCAAAGTGTGTTTTTAAAGAGAGGATTACCTTGTGCTGTTCCCTGATAACAAGTATGAACCTGCCAACCTGTGTGTGTGTGTGTGGTTATGGAGTTGGAGGTCACACACAAATAAATAAACTCTTGCCTTTCCTGTTCCTCAGCTCCGTCAAAGCACAGCACACTCCCAAACCAGCCCCTACCCAAAGCACTTTCCCTAGACAGACATTCTCCCATAGATATCATGCCCAAAGCTCCTGTGTAGATCTGGATTAGACAGCAGGTGCAAGTAAAAATAGGACAAGTCCACCAAGCCCTAAAGAAAGGCAGAAAAAAAAAATGAAGTGAACACCATAGTT
>NW_027039862.1:0-40782 GCF_034236695.1 Oncorhynchus nerka | reverse complement strand
TGGGGGGACAGCTATCCACAATGCTAGGATAACAGGAGAAGAGTACTGCTAGCCCCAGCGCTAGGCTAACATGAGATGACAGCTAGGCTGTAGCCTTAGAGCCATAGCACTCCACTAGCCTTAAGTGCTCGGCAACGGCTAGCCTTCTGTTAGCCATAGAGCACCGCTAGCATGTGCTCTGCAGCACATAACGAGCCATAGTGCCGAATGTGCTCAGCTAGTCCTATCCTTATGTTAGCCATAGAGCACCGCTAGCAGGGAAGGACCATGTACTGTGAAGGTCTTTTTAAAATGTATTTAAAACAACAACAAAAAATGTAATTCTCTGGGACCAAAGTGCTACTATATGAGTGACTGAAGACTGTATCTCAGTACCTCTTGAGTGGCGGCTATATAGCTTTCCTAATAGTGGTTTGAGGCAAGTTCCTCCTGAGCGGTGGCTATAGGATTGACTGGTCTGTCTGCATTGTTGGGAGAGTGTTGAGGCTTTCGGTGGATTCACAGTAGAGATGAACACTGCCAGAGCCACCACACACTACCCCCGATCCCACCTTCCCTAAATTATTGACACATTGAATAAACACACTGACATCTACTTGGAGCTCTTTGTCTGTTTGTTGACGGGGTAAAAGTCAGTTGATCGTATCTTACATTCTCAGAGTGAATTTTACAGATGAAAAATATGTGATAGCAGTTCCAGGTCCATTTGTGGTCTATAGAGTTGCCTGCACATATCAAAACATTGTAGGAGTCGAGTCCTACAGGCTGCAGTGCAGTTAGACCCCATTTAAACACAGTCCTGTTACCTGCCTTAGATGCACGCTCCAGTTCAGTGTCAACATAAGTCCCAGACCAGGTTGTACACTCTACTGATATCATAGATTTGAGGGGCAGAGTAGCCATTACTACTAAACAACCATAGCAGGCAGATATCCGGAGTTAGTAAAAGGAACATTTGTTTTAGGAAAGGTGAACTCTGCACTTTTACTGGTGTGTGCGTTTCTTTCTGCTTGAATCCCTCGGCTAAACCATAATCCTACCGGTTTGTTCTGAAATGGCATTATTTTTTGCTTGTCCTCAACATTACATTGTCCCTCTTTTTGTTTGTCCTCCACCGCGCTGGCCGTGGTGTCGCCTCTGGCCGGCAGGGAGCGCTGCTTCGCTGACAGCCTGACCCCAGTATATAAAATAAACACAAAGTTTGTTCTGCGTTGTTTTTACGCAGGCGCAAAGCATGCTGTTTGTCCAGTTTCTCTGGTTGACTTACCTGTGAGGTGGAGCAGCTTCGGTTCTTCGTGAGAGGATTAAATCATATCGACCACGGGTTTGGGTAAGCGCGTCCCGGGAGACTGTAACCTCATTCCTCGGTATATGAGACTATAGGGACACCCGCTGCGGAGCTGCTCGAGATTTCTCCAGGATTTCAGAATCTGTGCAACAGCAGGTGCGCGAGCGAGGACAAACGGCGAGAGGAGACGAAGGGTGGGTGGGGGGGTGCTTCCGTAAGTGAGTACACTATTGAAACAGAATAAATGATTGGGAAATTCAACTGGTTGCTTTTTAATGCCAAATTGTCGGGTCCTGCTTAATTATGCGGCTGGTGATCACCACGGCTGCCGAATTTCAGGATTCAGCGGCAGCCTGAAGCCTCCGTGCCTGCGGTGAGGGACTCTTCGCCCCGGGGTGGTGGCAGTGGGACAAACGCCACACACATTGTTTCCGTGGAGTAAGCCTCCCCGTGGACACCGAGCACGGTGCTCGCGCTGTGGGTAGAATTAACAATTGGAAAGATGATGGGCTTCCTACGCCGGACGTTCAGCCACCGCTCACGCAGACGGTTTCAGACAGCGGACGAGTGGGACGGGAAAAAAAGAGTGGGAACCGCGAACCCCGCGCTCCTCGCGCACCAGCAGCAGGTCGTCCACGCGCCCGCCGTGGTGACCGGGGGAGCGGCCGTGCACATCCCAGCGGCTGGGACCGAGAAGGATGCAATCACCTGCCGCGTGCTGCTGCTGGATGGGTCGGACCTTAACGTGGATATACCAGTGAGTGTGTGGTGTCTCCATATTATTTTCAGACATAATTCTCTCAGCAGGATATCAAGTGACTGTTCTTCTATGGTTTAGGTCATTCAGCACCATGGAGTTTTAACACCTGTCATTGTGTGTGTTCTGTGCAGTTAGGGGTAGGGCTACAGATGGTGTTGTGATCAGCCAATTCACCACATTTACTTCCCCATTCGGACTGTTGGCAGGAAGCTGCCTACCTCAGAGAAACTTCCACCTCCTGCCCTCTCTGCCCATCTTCCCCCTTCCCATCTCCCTTCCCCTCTCTGCCCATCTCCCTTCCCCTCTCTGCCTCCTTCCTGCCATCCTCAGTTTTCTATCTCTGTCTCTCTCTTGTCTCTGTGAGGGAGTGATGTGATTTATCTCATGGCGCTGTGAGAGAGAGAGAGAGAGAGTGTGTGTGTCCAGGGGAGACGTATCATGTTGTCTTGAGAGTTATATCTTAAAGGTTGAGTTTGTGCGTGTGTCATCGTGGTCAGTGAAGCCGTCTCATGCGTCACCTTTTGAATACATACAGGAAGTCAGACTGCTGAGGGAATCAAAAGGTCATAGATGGAGAACCTATGACCTAATGTTACAGTAGAGATGCTAGTAGTTTATCGTTATGATAATACGTTTGATTTGTATCAGGCAAAAAATTCTGGTAAATAGACAATACATCAGAACATGAGAGCAATTCACTGTGTGTGAGGATGTAAATTGTTGAAGTTAAATTAGTGCGCTGCAGGTGCGTGGAGCCAGGATATGGTGTAGTTAAAAGGCTTTATGAATTTTTACTCCGGAGATGATTTCTTGCAGTGTGTGGAAGGCATCCTATCTTCAGAACGAAACAGTACATTCAGTAATATCACATTCAATCTAATCCAAACAGTAGGCTGTAACTTTGCCTTAGAGAATACAGGCTTGTGTATGTAAAGACTTTTTCCTTTGTTTTCTCTTGTTAATTAGAACTAGCTCCTGCTAACGGCCACCAGACGTCAGCTGACTGAAACCAGAGTCTATATAGCGCTCTAACAGGAACAAGCCTGAACATGACTGCTGAATCTTCCCTCAGGGATTCATCTACAGTTTAAATTAATTCAATTGAACTCTTGTCTTCATCCAAAATTGACCTGCTAGGGCCTGCTCCCTAGGGGAAGATGTTTAGGGGTGGGGGTGCTCACTTTTATTTGTCAGGGGTCTGCTCATGCAGGAGTAGTAGAGGCCAAGGGCATTACTTTTGTGAAAAATATATTGGGTATTTCAAATGTTTTTCTTGTGATATATCAGGGCGTGCTGTAGCACCCTCAACACCCCAGTGCTATGCCCCTGGGCACTTAAAGCTAGCCACTACCCCCTAAACACTCATCTAGAGATTATTTGATGGGTACTAAAACTATGGTGTTCACTTCATTTTTTTTCTGCCTTTCTTTAGGCTTGGTGGACTTTGTCCTATTTTTACTTGCACCTGCTGTCTAATCCAGATCTACACAGGAGCTTTGGGCATGATATCTATGGGGAATGTCTGTCTAGGGAAAGTGCTTTGGGTAGGGGCTGGTTTGGGAGTGTGCTGTGCTTTGACGGGAGCTGAGGAACAGGAAAGGCAAGAGTTTATTTATTTGTGTGTGACCTCCAACTCCATAACCACACACACACACACAGGTTGGCAGGTTCATACTTGTTATCAGGGAACAAAGTACAAGGTAATCCTCTCTCTCTTTTAAAAACACACTTTGAGGGGTGCAGCTTTTTAGTGGTTTAGGGCATTGCATCTTGGTGGGTGTTCACCTCAAGAGCCCTATGGATTGTGGGTGTTTCAAAGACAAAGGCCTGAATTATAGCTTCTCCCTCAGGTCTTCTCCCTCTGATTCTGCCCCAGATGCAGTAATGACCCACACTCATTCTGCTCCATATCCACTCACAAGGTCTAGGCTGTTTATTCTCTAGCCTCCCTATTGTGACTATAATACATGTGTGTGTTTAATAGAAAAGGTCAAAGGGCCAGGAGCTGTTTGACCAGATCAGGTATCATCTGGACCTGGTGGAGGCTGACTACTTTGGACTGCAGTTCATGGACCCAGAACAAGTCTCAGTGAGTAGATATACATAAAGCCTCTGAACACACACACCACAACCTGCCATTGCTGAGGGGATTCCCTATGATGTAATGACACTAGTTAAATCAATCACAGTGTGGTGTTAAAATGATTGATCTGACGCTCCAGCTATCTGTCATATTCTCTCTCTCTCTCTCTCTCTCTCTGCCTGTCGCTGTCTCTCTGCCTGTCGCTGTCTCTCTGCCTGTCGCTGTCTCTCTCTCTCTACTTTTTATTCTATGGGGTAGATCAGCTTTAGTATTGCAGATAGATTGTGAGTTCTATCAATGTAATTGTCTGCATCATTTCCAATCCCCCATACACGTTTTATATTTTCCTTTATTATTTTCCTCTACCACCCCTCCCTAATTGGAGTAAAGTAATGGACAACAACACTTAGGCTTCTACTTCCAGCTTATACATATTACAAAGTATTTTACAATAGTAATCTTTTGTTTGTTATTAGTCTCAGCCTTCAGCTCCACTCACCCCTCCCATCTATCTCTGAACCCCTCCCATCTGGCCAGCAGCATAACACCCTGCATCCCACTGCTGGCCTGCTTCTGTAGCTAAGCAGGGTTGGTCCTGGATGGGAGACCAGATGCAGCTGGAAGTGGTGTTGGGGGGCCAGTAGGAGGCACCCTTTCTTCTGGTCTTAAAATAAATATATATATCCCAATTCCCCAGGGCAGTGATTGGGGACATTGCCCTGTGTAGGGTGTCCTGGGATGTTAAACGTGTGTGCTGATTCTCTGTGGTCACTAAAGATCCCATGGCACTTATTGTAAGAGTAGGTGTGTTAACCCCGGTGTCATGGATAAATTCCCAGTCTGGCCCTCATACCATCATGGCCACCTAATCATCCCCAGTTTACAATTGGCTCATTCATCCCCTCTCCTCTCCCCTGTAACTACTAACTTACCTGGTAAAATAAGGGTTAATAAATAAATACATTCTCTGAACCCATCCCATCTATTTCTGAACACAATCCTGTTTTGATTTCTATTTGCCATTTATTTTTCAACTGTGATCACAAATGTTCTGAACCTTTCTATTCTCATAGGTTCTACAGATTGTAAATTAAAGAAACAAGTTTGACAAAGTGTTATATTATTGATTGATTGACTATGACTTTTCAGATCACCCAGCAGTGCAATTTGGAATGTTAGCTGCAGGTAAATGTTGCAATTCTTGGGCCATTCCTGGACCTGCGACCAAAAACAAGCTACATATGGACAGTACCAAAACAAATGCTCTAATGATTCTGTCTCTTCACAGCACAATCTGCAGAGCTGGGATGGTTGTAACCCCTCGTATGTATAACATTCTGTTGTCTACTTCTTTGTGTCTCTTGCAGCACTGGCTGGATGTGTCCAAGCCCATAAAGAAACAGATCAGAGGTCAGTCCATTCACTCCCACTATCTAATATTCTTAGTGTGTGTGTGGTGTATAGTTAATAACAAGCGAAGGCCAGCTACTTTTGCCAGACTGTTGGTAGTGTCCTCTACTTAATGTGTGCACTGTATACAGTGTGTGTGTGTGTGTTTGGGTAAGTGGGAAGGCAGGTGGTTCATTACCAGCTGTTGACATGGTGATTAGTGAGTGGTGCAGGGTGACGCCAATGTTTACTTTGTCAGGAAACGCCCCTCTCAAAGAGAGGGCTGCCTGGTTCTTACCCGAGTTTCCAGACAATTTTTAAATTAAGTGCCTGGTGTCCCCAAATATTTTTTATTTTTTATACAATATGTGGTAGTCAGGCCAATCTCTTCTTTCCCCTAATTTAGTCCCCCTCTCTCTCGCTCGGTCTCCGTTTCTCTGTTTCAGATGGTCCTCCATACAGACTGTTTTTCAGGGTGAAGTTCTACTCCTCAGAGCCCAATAACCTACATGAGGAGTTCACCAGGTAACACCACCACTGGCTGCCTGTGCTCACACTCTAGCACACATGAATACACACACACACACTCTCGTATACATACTGTCTCATTCACACAATCTCACCCCCTCCTCGGTGTAGTGTAGAGGTGTAGCTAATTACTTTGGTCCAGTGGGGAAGAGACTAATTAAGGCATAATGGACTGAGACCTCTTCAGAGAGAGAAAGACTGTCTGTCAGTCAGTGTGAAAGAGAGAGGGAGAAAGATTGTTTCTGCATCAGTGGTTTTATTCTCACTCCTTTTGTCTGTGTTCCAGGTACCTGTTTGTGCTGCAGCTTCGACAAGACATTCTGTCCGGCAAGTAAGCAGCTCCTAACACCCCCGACACACACACACACTAAACCTCTATCTCACTCTCTGTCTCTCATTCTCTCTCTCCATCTGGGTCGTGTCTCCTGTGTGTAGCTCTATAATAAAGTACAGGATCAGAACATCAGAGGGCTGCTAATTTGAAGAAAAGGACCTCTCCTCCCCAACACACACACACACATACAGTGCATTTGGAAAGTATTGAGGCCCTTTCCATTTTTTCCACATTTTGTTGCGTTACAGCCTTATTCTAAAATTAATTATATTGATGAAAAAATAATCTACACAAAATTCCTCTTAATGACAAAGCAAAAACCGGTTTTTAGAAATGTTTGCAAATGTATAAAAACAGAAATGCCTTAAGTATTCAGACCCTTTGCTATGAGACCTTAAAATTGAGCTCCGGTGCATCCTGTTTCCATTGATCATCCTGTGGTAAATTCAATTGATTGAACATGATTTGGAAAGGCACACACCTGTCTATATAAGGTCCCACAGTTGACAGTGCATGTCAGAGCAAAAACCAAGCCGTGAGGTTGAAGGAATTGTCCGTAGAGCTCAGAGACAGGATTGTGTTGAGGCACAGATCTGGGGTAGGGTACCAAAACATTTCTGCAGCGTTGAAGGTCCCCAACAACACAGTGGCCTCCATCATTCTTAAATGGAATAAGTTTGGAACCACCAAGACTTTTCAGAGAGATGGCCGCACTGCCAAACTGAACAATCGGGGGAGAATGGCCTTGTTCAGGGAGGTGACCGAGAACCTGATGGTCACTCTGACTGAGCTCCAGTTCCTCTGTGGAGATGGGAGAACCTTCCAGAAGGACAACCATCTCTGCAGCACTCCACCAGTCAGTTCTTTATGGATTCGGGGCCAGACAGAAGCCCCACACCTCAGTAAAAGGCACATGACCGCCTGCTTGGAGTTTGCCAAAAGGCACCTAAAGAACTCTCAAACCATGAGAAACAAGATTTTCTGGTCTGATGAAACCAAGATCGAACTCTTGGCCTGAATGCCAAGCGTCACGTCTGGAGGAAACCTAGCACCATCCCTACAGTGAAGCATGGCGGTGGCAGAATCATGCTGTGGGGGTGTTTTCAGTGGCAGGGACTGGGAGACTAGTCCAAAGATCCTTGATGAAAACCTGCTCCAGAGCGCTCAGGATTTCAGACTGGGGCGAAGGTTCACCTTCCAACAGGACAGTGACCCTAAGCACACAGCAAAGACAACGCAGGAGTGACTTCGGGACAAGTCTCTGAATGTCCTTGAGTGGCCCAGCCTTTATTTAACTAGGCAAGTCATTTAAGAACAAATTCTTATTTTCAATGACGGCCTAGAACGGCGGCCTAGTGGGTTAACTGCCTGTTCAGGGCAGAACGACAGATTTGTACCTTGTCAGCTCGGGATTTGAACTTGCAACCTTCATGTTACTAGTCCAATGCTCTAACCACTAGGCTACCCTGAGCTCAATTGAACATCTCTGGAGAGACCTGAAAATAGCTGTGCAGGGACGCTCCCCATCCAACCTGACAGAGCTTGAGAGGATCTGCAGGGAAGAATGAAAGAAACTCCCCAAATACAGGTGTGCCAAGCTTGTACCATCATACCCAAGAAGACCCAAGGCTGTAATCGCTGCCAAAGGTGCTTCAACAAAGTACTGAGTTTGAATACTTGTGTAAATGTAATATTTCAGTTTATTTTTTAATACTACTTTTAATACTATTTCAAATCTGTTTTTGCTGTGTCATTATGGGGTATTGTGTGTGGATTGAGGACATAAAAATAAAGAATTTTAGAATGCGGCTGTAGCATAATAATGTGGAAAAGGTCAAGGGGTCTGAATACTTTCTGAATGCACTGTACGTACACACACACAGATAGTGTTGGAAGTAACGCTGCATGCGGTGTGTGTGGTGTGATCTCTCTGCTCTGGAACCTTCCTCTCCCTCCAGGTTGAAGTGTCCATATGATGTCTCAGTAGACCTGGGGGCCTACTGCTTACAGAGTAGGTGATGATTTACACACTACGCTATCTCTGGAATCAGCATTCATGTTTCTTTTACACCTGACTATAACGCGTGCGTGCTTGTGTGTGTGTGTGTGTGTGTGTAGGTGAGCTGGGGGACTGTGACCCTCAGAGCATTCTCCTGAGCTGGTGTCAGAGTTTCGCTTCACACCCAAACAGAGTGAGACCATGGAGGCAGACATCTTTAACAAGTGGGTGGACCTAAGGTGAGTTAAAACGCCATCCAACAGGACATCTTCACTGGTGTCTGTCTGAACAGACTGTGGGTGTGTCTGGATAAGAACACAGGACATCTTCACTGGTGTCTGTCTGAACAGACTGTAGGTGTGTCTGGATAAGAACACAGGACATCTTCACTGGTGTCTGTCTGAACAGACTCTAAGTGTGTCTGGATAAGAACACAGGACAGGTGATAACCGCATGAACAATGTCTGGTTCTTTAACATCACGCAGGTAGAGGAGTGTATCACTCTGGTGTTTTCTAGTGCTGTATCAAACCTATGTAAATCACCCTCTCTCTATATCTCTGTTTGCCTCTGTCTGTGTGACGGATCAAGGGATTAATCCCTGGAGCGCCTTGATTAAATCCAGGCAGTATTTAACCCTGCTAGTGTATGATCGCTCCAATCTCAGATTAGATTACACACCCATACACTGGGGCTCACTGAGCTGACATGACACCAGTGAAAGCGAGAAACCAAAGAGAAACCCTACTGAGTTCCGCTCTCTCTCTATTGGCCAGATAAACCCCTAGGCCCTAATCTGTTGTGTACATCTGAACTGGATTACTGCAAGAAATATGGAGGACATTCCACCCAGAGGGCAGGGTATGTGTAGAGACTGAGCATGTGGTTTTGTTTCCCCAGGGGTAAGGATCCATCCCAGGCAGAGACCAGCTTCCTCAACAAGTGTAAATGGCTGGAGCTGTACGGAGTGGACATGCACTTTGTCAAGGTTGGTGCGTGTGCTGCTGTTGTCAGTGTTTGATGTTGTAGAGTAGCACTGAGCGTGTGTGACTGTGTGTTGTCCTCAGGGAAGGGACGGAGCAGAGTACGCTCTGGGTCTGACTCCCACTGGCATCCTGGTGTTTGAGGGCTCCACCAAGATAGGCCTCTTCTTCTGGTAAACACACACACACTTTGACATGAACACTCCAAAACACACAATGATATATTCTTGAAAACAGCTGCGTAGTCTGCAATGTCAACTGTGTGTGTGTGTGTGTGTGTGTTCCAGGCCCAAGATCACCCGCCTGGATTTCAAAAAGTCGACTCACCCTAGTGGTGACGGAGGACGATGATCAGGTGAGCAACACACAAATACCCCTGCCCATGACCCCACTCCCGAGGGTGTCTCATATATGCATGTGGTGTGTGTGGATTGCCTTTCCTTCCAGTTCTCTGCTGCCACTGACTGAAACAAACTGCAAAAATCACTGAAGCTGGAGATTCCCATCTCCCTCACTAGCTTTAAGAACCAGCTGTCAGAGCAGCTCACAGTTCACTGCACCTGTTCATAGCCCATCTGTATACAGCCCATCTATCTACCTCATCCCCATACTGTATTTATTTATTTTGCTCCTTTTGCACCACAGTATCTCTACTTGCACATTCATCTTCTACACATCTATCATTCCAGTGTTTAATTGCTATATTGTAATTACTTCGCCACCATGGCCTATTTATTGCCTTAACTCCCTTATTTGACCTTATTTACACTCACTGTATATAGACTTTATTATTGACTATGTTTTGTTCATTCCATGTGTAACTCTGTGTTGTCTGTTCACACTGCTATGCTTTATCTTGGCCAGGTCGCAGTTGCAAATGAGAACTTGTTCTCAACTAGCTTACCTGGTTAAATAAAGGTGAAATAAAAATAAATTAAAGAAATATGCAAGAAAACCATTTCCATTCAACACCACCACACATTTACAGGCTACACACTTGTACGTTATCGCCCCTATTTCACCTTTTGACTTGACAGCAGAGACCATTTCATTGACATTGAAATATTTGGACTGCTTTTGTCGGAGTGGTGTTTGATTGTGATTGGCTGTTGTGTGTTTAGGGGCGGGAGCAGGAGCACACATTTGTGTTCCAGTTGGACAGTTCAAGACGTGTAAACACTTGTGGAAATGTGCTGTGGAGAGCCACGCCTTCTTCCGGCTGCCAGCCCACAGCTGGGAAGGCCTCCAGCAGTGACTTCACACGCCTTGGTTCACGTTTCAGGTTCAGGTGGGTGGGGCTCACTGCACTCAACTCTACAACAGAGGTTGTGCCCAAATAGCACCCTATTCCCTATATAGTGCACCACTTTTGACCAGAGTTCTAGGGTGCACTATAGAGTGCCATGTTGGATGCACTCTGAGGCTAGGGTAGGGTTCTGGTCAAAAGTAGTGCACTAACTGAGGACTAGTTCGCCATCTGAGATGCAAGTTCTGTCTCTATGGTTACAGGGAAATACCGTTTGTTTACATGTCAAACTGAAATGACCTCTTCAGATATATTCCAGGCATCTATCACCAACATACAGGGACGCAGTATGTTGAGTCATGTAAATGTTCTGTACATCCTGACATGCCAAATACAGAGATGCCAGCTACTGTTCATCGTCGTTAAAGGAATCTTGGGGGTTTTGGCAATGAAGCCCTTTATCTACTTCCCCAGAGTCAGATTGACTCAACGATACCATTTTTATGTATCTGCATCCAGTGTTAACTTCCTTATCAGCAGTTTCATGAGCCAATGCTAACTGGCATTAGCGCATGATTGGAAGTCTATATCTACTAGCATGCTAGTAGTTACCATAGACTTCCAGTCATTGTGCTAATGCCAGTTAGCAATCACGCTAACTCTAGTTAGCAAATTCCTTTAAACTGGGTTGGTATATTCTCCCCAGTACACTATTGCCTATACCCTACAGCTCTACATCCCTACAGCTCCCAGCAGGGACATAAAAAATTGTATCAACGAGTTTATCTGACTCACTGCCAAAATCCTGAAGTATCGCTTTAAAGTGTTCTCTCTCTCCTTCTCAGTGGAAAGACTGAGTACCAGGCGACCCACGGAGGAGGCTGAGGAGGGCCAGTACGCTTGAGAGGCGACCCAGCAAAAGATACTCTCCCGCACTCACTCACTGGGTGGCAAGGGTTGGTATATTCTCCCCAGTACACACTATAGCATATACCCTACATCCCTACAGCTCCCAGTTCCCCCATACAGTAAAACACCCATACAGGCAGTTTCCCATGTCAATTCTCCTGTGCTTGATTCACTGACCTGATGTAACCTGGCTTTCTCTCTCTCTCTGCAGCCCTCTCTCCAGCCAAACCACCACATATCAGGTGGGTCCCCGAGAGCACAGGACAACCAAGCATGTATAGAGCCCTTAGAAAGTATTCACACCCCTTGACCTTTTTAAACATTTTGTTGTTACAAAGTGGGATTAAATGGATTTAATTGTAACTTTCTGTCATCGATCTACACAAAATATACTAGTGTCAAGATGGAAGAAAAATGCTGACATTTGTAAAAAATTAAACACCAATGTATCTTGATTAGATAAGTATTCAACCACCTGAGTCAATACATGTTAGAATCACCTTTGGCAGCGATTACAGCTGAGTCTTTCTGGGTGAGTCTCTAAGACTTTCCACACCTGGATTGTGCAGCATTTGCCTATTATTATTTTTTTCTAAATTCTTCAAGCTCGTGTCAAATTGGTTGTTGATCATTGCTAGACAACCATTTTCACTTTCAGGTCTTGCCATAGATTTTCATGCAGATTTAAGTAAAAACTATAACTCGGCCACTCAGGAATATTCACTGTCTTGGTAAGCAAATCCAGTATAGATTTGGCCTTGTGTTTTAGGTTATTGTCCTGCTGAAAGGTGAATTCATCTCCCAGTGTTTGGTGGAAAGCAGACTGAACCAGGTTTTCCTTTAGGATTTTTCCTGAAAACTCCCCAGTCCTTAACAATTACAAGCATACTCATAACATGATGCAGCCACCACTATCCTTGAAAATACAGAGTGATATGTTGCATATTTGATTTGCCCCAAACATAACACTTTGTAATCGGGAAAAAAAGTGATTTGCTTTGCCACATTGCAGTATTACTTTAGTGCCTTGTTGCAAACAGGAGGAATATTTGTATTCTGTACAGGCATCCTCCTTTTTATGCTGTCAATTAGGTTTGTATTGTGTTTTTCCGTCCTCAGTTCTCTCCTATCACAGCCATTAAACTCTTACCTGTTTTAAAGTCACCATTGGCCTCATGGGGAAATTCCTGAGCAGTGTCCTTCCTCTCTGGCAGCTGAGTTAGGAATGCCGCCTGTATCTTTGTAGTGACTGGGTGTGTTGATACACCATCCAAAGTGTAATTAATAACTTCACCATGCTCAAAGGGATATTCCATGTGGGCTTTTTAAATTTTTTAAAATACCAATAGGTGCATTTCTTTGCGAGGCATTGTAAAACCTCCCTGGTCTTTGTGGTTGAATCTGTTTGAAATTCACTGCTCGACTGAGGAACCTTACAATTATCTGTATGTGTGGGGTACAGAGATGAGGTAGTCATTAAAAATATATTATTTCACACACAGTGAGTCCATGCAACTTATTTTTACATGTTAAGCACATTTTTACTTCTGAATTTATTTTGGCTTGCTGCCTAAACTAAGGGTTGAATACTTATTGACTCAAGACATTGCAGCTTTTGATTTGTAATTCATTTGTAAACATTTCTGAAAGCATAATTCCACTTGGACATTATGAGATGTTTTATGTAGGCCGGTGAGCATATTTCATCCATTTTCTAATTCGGCTGTAACACAAGTGGAGAAAGTCCAGTGGTGCGAGTCCTTTCTGGAGGAGTTGAATGTTTCGCCTCTATTCATGTTAAAGAGCACTATGGTAATGAGCAAGATGTACATTTTATAACAATGTATGGAAATTACATATGTTTCGATTAATGATCTGTATGTAAATGTGATCTTATTGAGCAGTTATATTGTTATTTTTCAGCGCCCACACCAGCCCCGAACCCAGTCTACACCCAGTAAGACAGACACACACACACACACACACACACACAATGGTTCCTCATGGATATGAAGGTTTAAAAGGAAACGTCAGTGGATACCTTTGACTGATTACCATGGCAATGCACCTGCAATATTTAACTGAATATTATTTTCCATCTATCTCTGTTCAGTACCAGCGTAACATCCCTATAGCCCATGAGCCTTGGCACCAGCCCTCACACCCCCCATCTACCTACAACACTCAGGACACATCCCCGCACAGGTGAGACAGACAGACATAGGTAAGACAGTTGTCTTCTTAATGGTGTATAGTGAGTCCCCCTAGCCCCCAGAGTTCTCATTCCAGAGGTGCTCTCTCTCTCTGTCGGGTATCTCCGCTATCTTTTTCTTTTTGAATGTCTCTTTCACGTCATATCACTGTTACATCATTCATGTGTTGCATCATTTAGACAGGCTGTGTGTGTGCGTGTGTGTATGCTACTGTATGTGTACCGTGTGTGTCATTTCCCATGTCCAGAGCGCCTGCTGCAGTAGCAGTGAGTCAAGAGCCCAGTCATCGGTCAGTACCAGAGAGGTCCAGCGGGTCTTTCCCAGGATCCATCAGTGTGGTGTACAGAGACAAGGTCATGACTGCACTCTGACCCCTCCACCCTAACCTCTACAGCTCTGACTGAGGACCTTGTCCCAGGACCCTGTCCCAAACCCACCTCTAAATCTAAATCCTAACACATACGCATATGCATACGAGACAACTGGAATACAGAAGACGGAGAGAGACTGGGAGACAGAGAAACACTCTGGTTGTGGACTCATGGACCAAAATACCTCGCCATCCTCATCACCATCATTACACACCAGCCTTGTCTACCATGTGTCTTCTCCATCAGATCACCACCACCACCACCATGCTGTGGAGACAGAGACTCCGAACAGAAAGAGAGAGACTTTAAACAGACACCATAGAGAGATCTCTCTCCTAGTGGATTGGACCATGATGTTCAGTTAGTTCATGCAATTGTTGTTGATACTTTAGTGGCTGAATGCTACAAAGTCCTCAAATGTAACTGGGTAAGATTGAAATCCCGTTTATGCTTTACAAAACAGTCATACCGAGACATTTTTCTGCCCAGTTAGCGGGTAGATTTGCTTTCAGCCAAATCCTTTTAGAGCAAGCCAAATAATTTCATCTTTTGAAAAGTTATCCTAGCTCAGGATTCACGGTTTGAATGTAAGACGCCAATCATTTGAGTGTGTGTGAAGTAGTCTGTGTCATCATAAACTGCTTTAACTAGGGATCACATGGTTCTACATTACATCTGTAGGGGAATATAGCTACTTTGGAAATCTCAGCTAAACAATGAAGGAAAATGTTCTTGTTAAATCCGTATCAGCAATATATACATTACAATATATACATTACAATGTCATGTTATGGAAGTCTTGCGTCTATTGCTGCATATCTGCCTTTATTCTTCAGAGGCTTGAATGTTGTGTGTGAGGGGTTCTGACTCACCTGAATCAACCCCCATAGATACATAGAATGGCTCTGATGGCCTTGTTTACCTGTGTTAATGCTGATTGTGTTTACATCCTCTCCATGCTCAACATTACTTCCTGTTGCCTTAAAATTGTTACTCTTATCACAACCAGCCTTAGATTGGTCGCTACAGCCTTGTTGAATAAACGCACTGCTTAAACTCCTTCACTGAAGTTGAATAATGTACACGTGTACACACACACTGAATGACTGTTAAATGATGTCCTATACACACACACACAAGACCACACACAGACTACCAAAGCACAGGTGGCTGATTGTACCTTAATTGGGGAAGACGGGCTCATAGAATGTTATCAAACGTGGTTTCCATGAGCTGCCCTCCCCTCAGCAGCCTGTGTACGTACCAAAGAGAGGTTTTAAAAACTGGTGTTACTGTGTGGTAAAGGTGGAACAGGGTGCTGGTCTGGTTCTGGGTTTCTGGACTGTGTGTTTGAGTGTGATGTGCTGTCCCCAGTTTCCCTCGGCGTGGTCCTGTCCTGGGAGGGGAGCAGCAGTTCAGTGTTGAAGAGAACGAGACGCCGTACTCTGGAAGCATACACCATCGCCACCGCAGACACACACACTACGACAACAGCCAGGAGACTTACTGTCACACACACAAGAACAGTGAGTATACACACATGGGTATACATACTATGGCAGCCAGGTTATAGACACCACAGGCAACCAGGTTATACACACCAGGTTATAGACACCACAGGCAACCAGGTTATACACACCACGGCAGCCAGGTTATAGACGCCACGGCAGCCAAGTTATACACACCACGGCAGCCAGGTTATACACACCACGGCAGCCAGGTTATAGACACCAGGTTATAGACACCACAGGCAACCAGGTTATACACACCACGGCAGCCAGGTTATACACACCTCAGCAGCCAGGTTATAGACGCCACGGCAGCCAGGTTATAGACGCCACGGCAGCCAGGTTATACACACCACGGCAGCCAGGTTATAGACGCCACGGCAGCCAAGTTATACACACCACGGCAGCCAGGTTATAGACGCCACGGCAGCCAAGTTATACACACCACGGCAGCCAGGTTATACACACCACGGCAGCCAGGTTATACACACCACGGCAGCCAGGTTATACACACCACGGCAGCCAGGCCGCAGCCAGGTTATAGACACCACGGCAGCCAGGTTATACACACCACGGCAGCCAGGTTATAGACGCCACGGCAGCCAAGTTATACACACCACGGCAGCCAGGTTATACACTCCTCGGCAGCCAGGTTATAGACACCAGGTTATACACACCACGGCAGCCAGGTTATAGACACCAGGTTATACACACCACAGCAGCCAGGTTATAGACACCACGGCAGCCAGGTTATAGACACAAGGTTATACACACCACAGCAGCCAGGTTATAGACACCACAGGCAACCAGGTTATACACGCCTTGGCAGCCAGGTTATAGACACCAGGTTATACACACCACAGCAGCCGGGTAATACACGCCACGGCAGCCAGGTTATACACACCACAGCAGCTAGGTTATAGACACCACAGGACACCAGGTTATACACACCACGGCAGCCAGGTTATACACACCACGGCAGCCAGGTTATACACACCACGGCAGCCAGGTTATACACACCACGGCAGCCAGGTTATAGACGCCACGGCAGCCAAGTTATACACACCACGGCAGCCAGGTTATACACGTCTCGGCAGCCAGGTTATAGACACCAGGTTATACACACCAAGGCAGCCAGGTTATAGACACCAGGTTATACACACCACAGCAGCCAGGTTATAGACACCACGGCAGCCAGGTTATAGACACAAGGTTATACACACCACAGCAGCCAGGTTATAGACACCACAGGCAACCAGGTTATACACGCCTTGGCAGCCAGGTTATAGACACCAGGTTATACACACCACAGCAGCCAGGTTATAGACACCAGGTTATACACACCACGGCAACCGGGTAATACACGCCACGGCAGCCAGGTTATACACACCACAGCAGCTAGGTTATAGACACCACAGGACACCAGGTTATACACACCACGGCAGCCAGGTTATACACACCACGGCAGCCAGGTTATACACACCAGGTTATAGACACCACAGGCAACCAGGTTATACACACCACGGCAGCCAGGTTATACACACCTCAGCAGCCAGGTTATAGACGCCACGGCAGCCAGGTTATAGACGCCACGGCAGCCAGGTTATACACACCACGGCAGCCAGGTTATAGACGCCACGGCAGCCAAGTTATACACACCACGGCAGCCAGGTTATAGACGCCACGGCAGCCAAGTTATACACACCACGGCAGCCAGGTTATACACACCACGGCAGCCAGGTTATACACACCACGGCAGCCAGGTTATACACACCACGGCAGCCAGGTTATACACACCACGGCAGCCAGGTTATACACGCCTCGGCAGCCAGGTTATAGACACCACGGCAGCCAGGTTATACACACCACGGCAGCCAGGTTATAGACGCCACGGCAGCCAAGTTATACACACCACGGCAGCCAGGGTTATACACGCCGGCAGCCAGGTTATAGACACCACGGCAGCCAGGTTATACACACCACGGCAGCCAGGTTATAGACGCCACGGCAGCCAAGTTATACACACCACGGCAGCCAGGTTATACACGCCTCGGCAGCCAGGTTATAGACACCAGGTTATACACACCACGGCAGCCAGGTTATAGACACCACGGCAGCCAGGTTATAGACACAAGGTTATACACACCACAGCAGCCAGGTTATAGACACCACAGGCAACCAGGTTATACACGCCTTGGCAGCCAGGTTATAGACACCAGGTTATACACACCACAGCAGCCAGGTTATAGACACCAGGTTATACACACCACGGCAGCCGGGTAATACACGCCACGGCAGCCAGGTTATACACACCACAGCAGCTAGGTTATAGACACCACAGGACACCAGGTTATACACACCACGGCAGCCAGGTTATACACACCACGGCAGCCAGGTTATACACACCACGGCAGCCAGGTTATAGACACCAGGTTATACACACCACGGCAGCCAGGTTATACACACCTCAGCAGCCAGGTTATAGACGCCACGGCAGCCAGGTTATACACACCGCAGCATTCAAGTTATACACGCCACGGCAACCAAGTTATACACACCACAGCAGCCAGGTTATAGACACCACAGGCAACCAGGTTATACACGCCTTGGCAGCCAGGTTATAGACACCAGGTTATACACACCACAGCAGCCAGGTTATAGACACCAGGTTATACACACCACGGCAGCCGGGTAATACACGCCACGGCAGCCAGGTTATACACACCACAGCAGCTAGGTTATAGACACCACAGGAAACCAGGTTATACACACCACGGCAGCCAGGTTATACACACCACGGCAGCCAGGTTATACACACCACGGCAGCCAGGTTATACACACCACGGCAGCCAGGTTATAGACACCAGGTTATACACACCACGGCAGCCAGGTTATACACACCTCAGCAGCCAGGTTATAGACGCCACGGCAGCCAGGTTATACACACCACAGCATTCAAGTTATACACGCCACGGCAACCAAGTTATACACACCACGGCAACCAAGTTATACACACCACGGCAGCCAGGTTATACACACCACGGCAGCCAGGTTATACACACCACTGCAGCCAGGTTATAGACACCAGGTTATACACACCACGGCAGCCAGGTTATACACACCTCAGCAGCCAGGTTATAGACGCCACGGCAGCCAGGTTATACACACCACAGCAGCCAGGTTATACACGCCACGGCAGCCAGGTTATACACACCACGGCAGCCAGGTTATACACGCCACGGCAGCCAGGTTATACACGCCACGGCAGCCAGGTTATACACACCACGGCAGCCAGGTTATACACGCCACGGCAGCCAGGTTATACACGCCACGGCAGCCAGGTTATACACACCACGGCAGCCAGGTTATAGATGCCACGGCAGCCAAGTTATACACCCCACGGCAGCCAAGTTATACACACCATGGCAGCCAGGTTATACACGCCACGACATTCAAGTTATACACGCCACGGCAACCAAGTTATACACACACCACGGCACCCAGGTTATACACACCACGGCAGCCAGGTTATACACACCACTGCAGCCAGGTTATAGACACCAGGTTATACACACCACGGCAGCCAGGTTATACACACCTCAGCAGCCAGGTTATAGACGCCACGGCAGCCAGGTTATACACACCACGGCAGCCAGGTTATAGACACCAGGTTATACACACCACGGCAGCCAGGTTATACACACCTCAGCAGCCAGGTTATAGACGCCACGGCAGCCAGGTTATACACACCACAGCATTCAAGTTATACACGCCACGGCAACCAAGTTATACACACCACGGCAACCAAGTTATACACACCACGGCAGCCAGGTTATAGACACCAGGTTATACACACCACGGCAGCCAGGTTATACACACCTCAGCAGCCAGGTTATAGACGCCACGGCAGCCAGTCTATACACACCACTGCAGCCAGGTTATAGACACCAGGTTATACACACCACGGCAGCCAGGTTATACACACCTCAGCAGCCAGGTTATAGACGCCACGGCAGCCAGGTTATACACACCACAGCAGCCAGGTTATACACGCCACGGCAGCCAGGTTATAGACACCAGGTTATACACCCCACGGCAGCCAGGTTATAGACACCAGGTTATACACGCCTCGGCAGCCAGGTTATACACGCCTCTGCAGCCAGGTTATAGACACCACTTCAGCCAGGTTATACACACCATGGCAGCCAGGTTATAGACGCCACGGCAGCCAAGTTATACACACCACGGCAGCCAGGTTATACACACCACGGCAGCCAGGTTAAACACACCACGGCAGCCAAGTTATACACGCCACGGCAGCCAGGTTAAAGACGCCAGGTTATACACACCACGGCAGCCAGGTTATACACACCACGGCAGCCAGGTTATACACACCACGGCAGCCAGGTTAAACACACCACGGCAGCCAAGTTATACACGCCACAGCAGCCAGGTTAAAGACGCCAGGTTATACACACCACGGCAGCCAGGTTATACACACCACGGCAGCCAGGTTATACACGCCACAGCAGCCAAGTTATACACACCACGGCAGCCAGGTTATACACACCACGTCAGCCAGGTTATACACGCCACGGCAGCCAGGTTATAGACACCAGGTTATACACACCACAGCAGCCAGGTTATAGACACCACAGGCAACCAGGTTATACACGCCTCGGCAGCCAGGTTATAGACACCAGGTTATACACACCACGGCAGCCGGGTAATACACGCCACGGCAGCCAGGTTATACACACCACAGCAGCTAGGTTATAGACACCACAGGACACCAGGTTATACACACCATGGCAGCCAGGTTATAGACACCACAGGCAACCAGGTTATACACACCACGGCAGCCAGGTTATAGACACCACAGCAGCCAGGTTATAGACACCAGGTTATACACACCACGGCAGCCAGGTTATACACACCTCGGCAGCCAGGTTATAGATGCAACGGCAGCCAGGTTATACACACCACGGCAGCCAGGTTATACACACCATGGCAGCCAGGTTATAGACGCCACGGCAGCCAAGTTATACACACCACGGCAGCTAGGTTATACACACCACGGCAGCCAGGTTAAACACACCACGGCAGCCAAGTTATACACGCCACGGCAGCCAGGTTATACACGCCACGGCAGCCAGGTTATACACGCCACGGCAGCCAGGTTATACACACCACGGCAGCCAGGTTATACACGACGGCAGCCAGGTTATAAGCCAGGTTATACACACCACGGCAGCCAGGTTATAGATGCCACGGCAGCCAGGTTATACGCCCACGGCAGCCAGGTTATACACACCACGGCAGCCAGGTTATACACACCAGGTTATAGACACCACGGCAGCCAGGTTATACACACCACGGCAGCCAGGTTATACACACCACGGCAGCCAGGTTATAAACACCACTGCAGCCAGGTTATAGACACCAGGTTATACCACGGCAGCCAGGTTATACACACCACAGCAGCCAGGTTATAGACGCCACGGCAGCCAGGTTATACACACCACGGCAGCCAGGTTATAGACGCGGCAGCCAGGTTATACACGCCCGCATCGCAGCACACCACGGCAGCCAGGTTATACACACCACGGCAGCCAGGTTATACACACCACGGCAGCCAGGTTATACACACCACGGCAGCCAGGTTATAGATGCCCACGGCAGCCAGGTTATACACACCACGGCAGCCAGGTTATACACACCACGGCCCGGGTTATACACACCTCAGCAGCCAGGTTATAGACACCACAGCAGCCAGGTTATACACACCACGGCAGCCAGGTTAAACACGCCACGGCAGCCAAGTTATACAGCCAAGGTTAAAGACACCAGGTTATACACACACGGCAGCCAGGTTATACACCACAGGCAGCCAGGTTATACACACCCGACAGCCAGGTTATACACACCACGGCAGCCAGGTTATAGACACCAGGTTATACACACGGCACAGGTTTACAGCCAGGTTATAGACACAGCGGCAGCCAGGTTATACACACCACGGCAGCCAGGTTATAGACACCACAGCAGCCAGGTTATAGACACACCACAGCAGCCAGGTTATAGACACACCACGCCTTAAACACACCACGGCAGCCAGGTTATAGACACCAGGTTATACACACCACAGCAGCCAGGTTATACACGCCACGGCAGCCAGGTTATACACACCACGGCAGCTAGGTTATACACACCACAGGCACCAGGTTATACACACCACGGCAGCCAGGTTATACACACCACGGCAGCCAGGTTATACAGCCAAGTTATACACGGCAGCCAGGTTATACACACCAGCCAGGTTATACAGCTCAGGTTATAGACACCACGGCAGGACACGCCCGGCAGGTTATACACACCACGGCAGCCAGGTTATACACACCACGGCAGCCAGGTTATAAACACCACTGCACCAGACACCAGGTTATACACACCACGGCAGCCAGGTTATAGACGCCACGGCAGCCAGGTTATACACACCACGGCAGCCAGGTTATACACACCCGGCAGCCAGGTTATACACGCCACATCAGCCAGGTTATAGACACGGCAGGGTTATACACACCACGGCAGCCAGGTTATAGACCGGCAGCCAGTTATACACACGGCACCAGGTTATAGATGCCACGGCAGCCAAATTAACCACGGCAGCCAAGTTATACACACCAGGGCCGGGTTATACACACCTCAGCAGCCAGGTTATAGACGCCACAGCAGCCAGGTTATACACACCACAGCAGCCAGGTTATAGACACCAGGTTATACACACCACGCAGCCAGGTTAAAGACACCAGGTTATACACACCACGGCAGCCAGGTTATACACACCACGGCAGCCAGGTTATACACACCACAGCAGCCAGGTTATAGACACCACAGCCAAGTTATACACCAGGTTATACACACCACGGCAGCCAGGTTATACACACCACGGCAGCCAGGTTATACACACCACGGTTATAGACACCACAGGCAGCCAGGTTATACACACCACAGCCAGGTTATACACACCAGGCATTCAGGAACGTTATACACGCCACGGCAACCAAGTTATACATTATACACCCCACGGCAGCCAGGTTATACAGGCAGCCAGGTTATAGACACCACGGTTATACCACCACGGCAGCCAGGTTATAGACACCACGGCAGCCAGGTTATACACACCACGGCAGCCAGGTTATAGACGCCACGGCAGCCAAGTTATACACACCACGGCAGCCAGGTTATACCACGCCTCGGCAGCCAGGTTATAGACACACCACAGGCAGCCAGGTTATACACACCACGGCAGCCAGGTTATACACACCACGGCAGCCAGGTTATACACACCACTGCAGCCAGGTTATAGACACCAGGTTATACACACCACGGCAGCCAGGTTATACACACCTCAGCAGCCAGGTTATAGACGCCACGGCAGCCAGGTTATACACACCACGGCAGCCAGGTTATACACACCACGGCAGCCAGGTTATACACGCCACAGCAGCCAGGTTATACACACCACGGCAGCCAGGTTATACACACCACGGCAGCCAGGTTATACACACCACGGCAGCCAGGTTATACACACCACGGCAGCCAGGTTATAGACGCCCACGGCAGCCAAGTTATACACACCACGGCAGCCAGGTTATACACGCCGGCAGCCAGGTTATAGACGGCACCAGGTTATACACACCACGGCAGCCAGGTTATAGACACCACGGCAGCCAGGTTATACACACCACGGCAGCCAGGTTATAGACACAAGGTTATACACACCACAGCAGCCAGGTTATAGACACCACAGGCAGCCAGGTTATACACGCCAGCCAGGTTATAGACACCAGGTTATACACACCACAGCAGCCAGGTTATAGACACCAGGTTATACACACCACGGCAGCCGGGTAATACACGCCACGGCAGCCAGGTTATACACACCACAGCAGCTAGGTTATAGACACCACAGGACACCAGGTTATACACACCAGGCAGACACCACAGGTTATACACACCACGGCAGCCAGGTTATACACACCTCGGCAGCCAGGTTATAGATGCCACGGCAGCCAGGTTATACACACCACGGCAGCCAGGTTAAACACACACCACTGCAGCCAGGTTATAGACACACCTCAGCAGCCAGGTTATACACACCACGGCAGCCAGGTTATACACACCACGCAGCCAGGTTATAGACGCCACGGCAGCTGTTATACACGCCACGGCAACACAAGGCAGCCAGGTTATACACACCACACCACGGCAGCCAGGTTATAGACACCACAGGCAACCAGGTTATACACGCCTTATACACACCACGGCAGCCAGGTTATAGACACCAGGGCAGCCGGATACACACAGGTTATACACCCCACGGCAGCCAGGTTATAGACACCAGGCAGCCGGTTAATACACGGCAGCCAGGTTATACACACCACGGCAGCCAGGTTATACACGCCACAGCAGCCAGGTTATAGACACCACAGGAAACCAGGTTAGCCAGGTAATGCACACCACGGCAGCCAGGTTATACACACCACGGCAGCCAGGTTATAGACACAGGTTATACACACCACGGCAGCCAGGTTATACACGCCACGGCAGCCAGGTTATAGACACCAGGTTATACACACCACGCAGCCAGGTTATACACACCTCAGCAGCCAGGTTATAGACGCCACGGCAGCCAGGTTATAGACACCAGCAGGTTATAGACACCACGGCATTCAAGTTATACACGCCACCAACCAAGTTATACACACCACGGCAGCCAGGTTATACACACCACGGCAGCCAGGTTATAGACACCAGGTTATACACACACCAGCCAGGTTATACACACCACGGCAGCCAGGTTATAGACACCAGGTTATACACACCACGGCAGCCAGGTTATACACACCACTGCAGCCAGGTTATAGACACCAGCCAGGTTATACACACCACGGCAGCCAGTTATACACACCACGGCAGCCAGGTTATACACACCACAGCAGCCAGGTTATAGACGCCACGGCAGCCAGGTTATACACACCACGCAGCACCACGGCAGCCAGGTTATACACGCCACGGCAGCCAGGTTATACACACCACGGCAGCCAGGTTATACACACCACAGCACCAGGCAGCCAGGTTATACACCCACGGCAGCCAGGTTATACACACCACGGCAGCCAGGTTATAGACACCACGGCAGCCAGGTTATAAGGCAGCCACCCCACGGCAGCCAGGTTATACACACCACGGCAGCCAGGTTATACACAGGTTATACCACCACGGCAGCCAGGTTATACACGCCACAGCAGCCAGGTTATAGACACCACGGCAGCCAGGTTATACACACCACGGCAGCCAGGTTATACACGCCACGGCAGCCAGGTTACGCCACGGCAGCCAGGTTATAGACACACACGGCAGCCAGGTTATACACACCACAGCAGCCAGGTTATAGACACCAGGTTATACACACCACGGCAGGTTATAGACACCACAGCAGCTGGGTTATAGACACCACAGCCCAGGTTATACGGCAGCCAGGTTATAGACACCACAGGCAGCCAGGTTATACACACCAGGTTATACACGGCAGCCAGGTTATACACACCTCAGCAGCCAGGTTATAGATGCCACGGCAGCCAGGTTATACACACCACGGCAGCCAGGTTATACACACCACGGCAGCCAGGTTATAGACACCACGGCAGCCAAGTTATACACACCACGCAGCCAGGTTATAGACACCACGGCAGCCAGGTTATACACACACCACGGCAGCCAGGTTATACACGCCACTAGCAGCCAGGTTATACAGCCAGGTTATACACACCACGGCAGCCAGGTTATAGACACCAGGTTATACACACCACGGCAGCCAGGTTATACACACCACAGCAGCCAGGTTATACACACCACAGCAGCCAGGTTATACACACCACGGCAGCCAGGTTATACACACCACGGCAGCCAGGTTATACACACCACAGCAGCCAGGTTATACACACCACGGCAGCCAGGTTATAGACACCATTCAAGTTATACACGCCACGGCAGCCAGGTTATACACGCCACGGCAGCCAGGTTATAGACACCACGGCAGCCAGGTTATACACACCACGGCAGCCAGGTTATAGCCTCAGCCAGGTTATACACCACCACGGCAGCCAGGTTATACACACCACGGCAGCCAGGTTATACACACCACGGCAGCCAGGCATTCAAGTTATACACCACGGCAGCCAGGTTATACACCCACGGCAGCCAGGTTATACACACCACAGGCAGCAGGTTATACACACCACTGCAGCCAGGTTATACACCCCACGGCAGCCAGGTTATACACACCACACACGCCCCTGGCAGCCAGGTTATAGACACCAGGTTATACACACCACGACAACCAGGTTATAGGCAGCCAGGTTATACACACCACTGCAGCCAGGTTATAGACACCAGGTTATACACACCACGGCAGCCAGGTTATACACACCACGGCAGCCAGGTTATAGATGCCAGGTTATACACACCACGGCAGCCAAGTTATACACACCACGGCAGCCAGGTTATAGACGCCAGGTTATACACACCACGGCAGCCAGGTTATACACACCACGGCAGCCAGGTTATACACACCACGGCAGCCAGGTTATACACACCCTGCAGCCAGGTTATAGACAGCCAGGTTATACACCCACGGCAGCCAGGTTATACACACCATGGCAGACCCAGGTTATACACACCACGGCAGCCAGGTTATACACACCACAGCAGCCAGGTTATACACACCACAGCAGCCAGGTTATAACACCTTACGGCAGCCAGGTTATACACCCACGGCAGCCAGGTTAGGCAGCCAGGTTATAGACACCACGGCAGCCAGGTTATACACCCACGGCAGCCAGCACGCCACGGCAGCCAGGTTATACACACCACGGCAGCCAGGTTATAGACATACCACGGCAGCCAGGTTATACACGCCAGCCAGGTTATACACACCACGGCAGCCAGGTTATACACGCCACGGCAGCCAGGTTATACACACCAGCAGGTTATAGCAGCCAGGTTATACACACACCACGGTTATAGACACCAGGTTATACACGCCACGGCAGCCAGGTTATACACACCACAGCAGCCAGGTTATAGACACCAGGTTATAGACACCACAGCAGCCAGGTTATACACACCATGGCAGCCAGGTTATAGACACCACAGGCAACCAGGTTATACACCAGGTTATACACACCACGGCAGCCAGGTTATAGACACCAGCCAGGTTATAGATGCCAAGCCAGGTTATACACACCACGGCAGCCAGGTTAAACACACCACAGCAGCCAGGTTATACACGCCACGGCAGCCAGGTTATACACACCACGGCAGCCAGGTTATACACACCACGGCAGCCAGGTTATAGACGCAGGTTATACACACGGCACCAAGGCAGCCAGGTTATAGTTATACACACCACGCAGCCAGGTTATACACACCACAGCAGCCAGGTTATAGACACCACGGCAGCCAGTCTATACACACCACGGCAGCCAGGTTAAAGACACCAGGTTATACACACCACGGCAGCCAGGTTATACACACCACGGCAGCCAGGTTATACACACCACGGCAGCCAGGTTATACACACCCGCAGCAGCCAGGTTATACACACCACGGCAGCCAGGTTATACACACCAGCAGCCAGGTTATAGACGCCACGGCAGCCAGGTTATAGACACACCACGGCAGCCAGGTTATACACACCACGGCAGCCAGGTTATACACGCTTCGGGCAGCCAGGTTATAGACGCCCGCGGCAGCCAGGTTATACACCCCACAGCAGCCAGGTTATAGGCAGCCAGGTTATACACACCACGGCAGCCAGGTTATACACGCCCGCGGCAGCCAGGTTAAAGACGCCACAGCAGCCAGGTTATAGACACCAGGTCAGCAGCCAGGTTATACACACCACAGCAGCCAGGTTATAGACACGGTTATACACGCCACAGCAGCCAGGTTAAAGACGCCACACACCACGGCAGCCAGGTTATACACACCACGGCAGCCAGGTTATAGACACCAGCAGGACACCAGGCAGCCAGGTTATACACACCACGGCAGCCAGGTTATACACGCCTCAGCCAGGTTATAGACACCAGGCAACAGGTTATACACACCACAGCAGCCAGGTTAAAGACAGCACAGGCAACCAGGTTATACACACCTCGGCAGCCAGGTTATAGACACCAGGTTATACACACCACGGTAGCCAGGGTAATACACCCACGGCAGCCAGGTTATACACACCACAGCAGCCAGGTTATAGACACCAGGACAGCCAGGTTATACACCCACGGCAGCCAGGTTATACACACCAGGCAGCCAGGTTATAGACACCACGGCAGCCAGGTTATAGACACCACGCAGCCAGGTTAAAGACACCAGGTTATACACACCACGGCAGCCAGGTTATACACACCACAGCCAGCCACTACAACCAGGTTATACACAGGTTATACCACCACGGCAGCCAGTTATAACACGCAGCCAGGTTATACACACCACGGCAGCCAGGTTATACACACCACGGCAGCCAGGTTATACACACCACGGCAGCCAGGTTAACACACCACGCCAGGTTATACACACCACGGCAGCCAGGTTATACACACCACGGCAGCCAGGTTATACACACCCACGACCACCACGGCAGCCAGGTTATACACACCACGGCAGCCAGGTTATAGACGCCACGGCAGCCAGGTTATACACACCACGGCAGCCAGGTTATACACACCAGGTTATACACACCACGGCAGCCAGGTTATACACACCACGGCAGCCAGGTTATACACGCCACGGCAGCCAGGTTATACACACCACTGCAGCCAGGTTATAGACACCAGGTTATACACACCACGGCAGCCAGGTTATACACTCCACGGCAGCCAGGTTATACACACCACGGCAGCCAGGTTATACACACCACGGCAGCCAGGTTATACACACCACTGCAGCCAGGTTATAGAGCCAGGTTATACACACCACGGCAGCCAGGTTATACACACCACAGCAGCCAGGTTATACCACCACAGCAGCCAGGTTATACACACCACAGCCAGGTTATAGAGCCAGGTTATACACACCACGGGCAGCCAGGTTATACACACCACGGCAGCCAGGTTATACACACCACGGCAGCCAGGTTATAGACACAGCCAGGTTATACACACCACGGCAGCCAGGTTATACACACGGCAGCCAAGTTATACACACCACAGCAGCCAGGTTATAGACACCACGGCAGCCAGGCACAGGTTATACGGCAGCCAGGTTACACCCCACGGCAGCCAGGTTATACACACCACGGCAGCCAGGTTATACACGCACAGCAGCCAGGTTATACACGCCCACGGCAGCCAGGTTATACACACCACGGCAGCCAGGTTATACACACCACGGCAGCCAGGTTATACACACCACGGCAGCCAGGTTATAGATGCCACGGCAGCCAGGTTATACACACCACGGCAGCCAGGTTATACACACCACGGCAGCCAGGTTATACACACCACAGTTATACACGCCACGGCAGCCAGGTTATAGACACCACGGCAGCCAGGTTATACACACCACGGCAGCCAGGTACCCACGGCAGCCAGGTTATACACACCACGCAGCCAGGTTATAGGCAGCCAGGTTATACACACCAGGCTGACGGCAGCCAGGTTATACACAGCCACGGCAGCCAGGTTATACACACCACAGCAGCCAGGTTATACACACCACGGCAGCCAGGTTATAGACACCACAGGCAGCCAGGTTATACACACCACAGCCAGGTTATAGACACCAGGTTATACACCAGCAGCCAGGTTATAGACACCAGGTTATATACAGCCAGGTTATACACGCCACGGCAGCCAGGTTATACACACCACAGCAGCCAGGTTATAGACGGTTATACCACCCAGCCAGGTTATAGCCCAGGTTATACACACCACGGCAGCCAGGTTATACACGCCACGGCAGCCAGGTTATACACACCACAGCAGCTGGGTTATAGACACCACAGGACACCAGGTTAGTTACGCCGCACCCGGCAGCCAGGTTATACACCACAGGCAACCAGGTTATACACACCAGGTTATCTACGGCAGCCAGGTTATAGATGCCCGCGGTTATACACCACGCAGCCAGGTTAAAACACACCACGGCAGCCAGGTTATAGACGCCACGGCAGCCAGGTTATACACGCCACGGCAGCCAGGTTATACACACCACGGCAGCCAGGTTATAGGCAGCCAGGTTATAGACGCCACGGCAGCCAAGTTATACACGCCACGGCAGCCAAGTTATACACACCACGGCAGCCAGGTTATAGACACCAGGTTATACACACCACGGCAGCCAGGTTATACACCCGCGGCTGCCAGGTTATACACACCACAGCAGCCAGGTTAAAGACCCAGTTATACACACCATGGCAGCCAGGTTATACACACCACGGCAGGCAGCCAGGTTATACACACCCAGCGACCAGGTTAAAGACGCCCGGTTATACACGCCACGGCAGCCAGGTTATAGACTGCCAGGTTATACACACCAGGTTATACACACCACAGCAGCCAGGTTATACAGACGGCAGCCAGGTTATAGATGCCAGGTTATACACCCACGGCAGCCAGGTTATACACACCACGGCAGCCAGGTTATACACGCCGGCAGCCAGGTTATACACACCCGGCAGCCAGTTCAAGTTATAGACACCACGGCATTCAAGTTATACACACCACGGCAACCAGGTTATACACACCACGGCAGCCAGGTTATACACACCACGGCAGCCAGGTTATAGACACCAGGTTATGACACCACGGCAGCCAGGTTATACACACCACAGCAGCCAGGTTATACACACCACGCAGCCAGGTTATAAGACACCAGGTTATACACACCACGGCAGCCAGGTTATACACACCACAGCAGCCAGGTTAAACACGCCAGGTTATAAGACGGCAGCCGGGTTATAGACACCACGGCAGCCAGGTTATACACACCACGGCAGCCAGGTTATACACACCACAGCAGCCAGGTTAAAGCCCACGCCAGGTTATACATACCACGGCAGCCAGGTTATACACACCACAGGCAGCCAGGTTATAGACACCAGGTTATACACACCACAGCAGCCAGGTTATAGACACCTCGGCAGCCAGGTTATACACACCCACGGCAGCCAGGTTATACACACCACGGCAGCCAGGTTATACACACCACGGCAGCCAGGTTATAGACACCACAGGACACCAGGTTATACACGCCATGGCAGCCAGGTTATAGACACCACGGCATTATTATACACGCCACGGCAACCAAGTTATACACACCACGGCAGCCAGGTTATACACCCACAGCAGCCAGGTTATAGACACTCAGGTTATACCCCACGGCAGCCAGGTTATACACCCCTCAGACAGCCAGGTTATACACGCCACGGCAGCCAGGTTATAGACACCACAGCAGCCAGGTTATACACACCACGGCAGCCAGGTTATACACACGGCAGCCAGGTTATAGATGCAACGGCAGCCAGGTTATACACACCACGGCAGCCAGGTTATACACACCACGGCAGCCAGGTTATAGACGCCACGGCAGCCAAGTTATACACACCACGGCAGCCAGGTTATACACACCACGGCAGCCAGGTTATACACACCACGGCAGCCAGGTTATAGACGCCACGGCAGCCAAGTTATACACGCCACGGCAGCCAAGTTATACACACCACGGCAGCCAGGTTATAGACACCAGGTTATACACACCACGGCAGCCAGGTTATACACACCACGGCAGCCAGGTTATACACACCACAGCAGCCAGGTTATACACACCACGGCAGCCAGGTTATACACACCACGGCAGCCAGGTTATACACGCCACGGCAGCCAGGTTATACACACCACGGCAGCCAGGTTATACACACCACGGCAGCCAGGTTATACACGCCTCTACAGCCAGGTTATAGACACCACGGCATTCAAGTTATACACGCCACGGCAGCCAGGTTATACACACCACGGCAGCCAGGTTATACACGCCTCTACAGCCAGGTTATAGACACCACGGCATTCAAGTTATACACACCACGGCAGCCAGGTTATACACACCACGGCAGCCAGGTTATACACACCAGGTTATACACACCACGGCAGCCAGGTTATACACACCACGGCAGCCAGGTTATACACACCACGGCAGCCAGGTTATACACACCACGGCAGCCAGGTTATACACGCCTCGGCAGCCAGGTTATAGACACCACGGCATTCAAGTTATACACGCCACGGCAACCAAGTTATACACACCACGGCAGCCAGGTTATACACACCACTGCAGCCAGGTTATAGACACCAGGTTATACACACCACGGCAGCCAGGTTATACACACCACGGCAGCCAGGTTATAGACGCCAGGTTATACACACCACGGCAGCCAAGTTATACACACCACGGCAGCCAGGTTATAGACGCCAGGTTATACACACCACGGCAGCCAGGTTATACACACCACGGCAGCCAGTTATACACACCACGGCAGCCAGGTTATACACACCACGGCAGCCAGGTTATAGACGCCACGGCAGCCAAGTTATACACGCCACGGCAGCCAAGTTATACACGCCACGGCAGCCAAGTTATACACGCCACGGCAGCCAGGTTATAGACACCAGGTTATACACACCACGGCAGCCAGGTTATACACACCACAGCAGCCAGGTTATACACACCACAGCAGCCAGGTTAAAGACGCCAGGTTATACACACCACGGCAGCCAGGTTATACACGCCACGGCAGCCAGGTTATACACGCCACGGCAGCCAGGTTATACACACCACGGCAGCCAGGTTATACACACCACGGCAGCCAGGTTATACACACCACGGCAGCCAGGTTATACACACCACGGCAGCCAGGTTATACACACCACGGCAGCCAGGTTATACACACCACGGCAGCCAGGTTATACACACCACGGCAGCCAGGTTATACACACCACGGCAGCCAGGTTATACACACCACGGCAGCCAGGTTATACACACCACTGCAGCCAGGTTATAGACACCAGGTTATACACACCACGGCAGCCAGGTTATACACACCACGGCAGCCAGGTTATAGACACCAGGTTATACACACTACGGCAGCCAGGTTATACACACCACGGCAGCCAGGTTATACACACCACAGCAGCCAGGTTATACACACCACGGCAGCCAGGTTATACACACCACGGCAGCCAGGTTATACACACCAGGTTATACACACCACGGCAGCCAGGTTATACACACCACGGCAGCCAGGTTATAGACGCCACGGCAGCCAGGTTATACACACCACGGCAGCCAGGTTATACACACCACGGCAGCCAGGTTATACACGCCACGGCAGCCAGGTTATACACGCCACGGCAGCCAGGTTATACACACCACGGCAGCCAGGTTATACACACCACGGCAGCCAGGTTATACACACCACGGCAGCCAGGTTATACACACCACGGCAGCCAGGTTATACACACCACGGCAGCCAGGTTATAGACACCAGGTTATACACACCACGGCAGCCAGGTTATACACACCACGGCAGCCAGGTTATACACACCACGGCAGCCAGGTTATAGACACCAGGTTATACACACCACGGCAGCCAGGTTATACACACCACGGCAGCCAGGTTATACACACCACGGCAGCCAGGTTATAGACGCCAGGTTATACACACCACGGCAGCCAGGTTATAGACACCACGGCAGCCAGGTTATACACACCACGGCAGCCAGGTTATACACACCACGGCAGCCAGGTTATACACACCACGGCAGCCAGGTTATACACACCACGGCAGCCAGGTTATACACACCACGGCAGCCAGGTTATACACACCACGGCAGCCAGGTTATAGACGCCAGGTTATACACACCACGGCAGCCAAGTTATACACACCACGGCAGCCAGGTTATAGACGCCAGGTTATACACACCACGGCAGTCAGGTTATACACACCACGGCAGCCAGTTATACACACCACGGCAGCCAGGTTATACACACCACGACAGCCAGGTTATAGACGCCACGGCAGCCAAGTTATACACACCACGGCAGCCAGGTTATACACACCACGGCAGCCAGGTTATACACACCAGGTTATACACACCACGGCAGCCAGGTTATACACACCACGGCAGCCAGGTTATACACACCACGGCAGCCAGGTTATACACCCCACGGCAGCCAAGTTATACACACCACGGCAGCCAGGTTATACACGCCTCGGCAGCCAGGTTATAGACACCACGGCATTCAAGTTATACACGCCACGGCAACCAAGTTATACACACCACGGCAGCCAGGTTATACACACCACGGCAGCCAGGTTATACACACCACTGCAGCCAGGTTATAGACACCAGGTTATACACACCACGGCAGCCAGGTTATACACACCACGGCAGCCAGGTTATAGACGCCAGGTTATACACACCACGGCAGCCAAGTTATACACACCACGGCAGCCAGGTTATAGACGCCAGGTTATACACACCACGGCAGCCAGGTTATACACACCACGGCAGCCAGTTATACACACCACGGCAGCCAGGTTATACACACCACGGCAGCCAGGTTATAGACGCCACGGCAGCCAAGTTATACACGCCACGGCAGCCAAGTTATACACGCCACGGCAGCCAGGTTATAGACACCAGGTTATACACACCACGGCAGCCAGGTTATACACACCACAGCAGCCAGGTTATACACACCACAGCAGCCAGGTTAAAGACGCCAGGTTATACACACCACGGCAGCCAGGTTATACACGCCACGGCAGCCAGGTTATACACACCACGGCAGCCAGGTTATACACACCACGGCAGCCAGGTTATACACACCACGGCAGCCAGGTTATAGATGCCACGGCAGCCAAGTTATACACCCACGCAGCCATTATACACCACGGCAGCCAGGTTATACACACCACGGCAGCCAGGTTATAGACACCACGGCAGCCAAGTTATACACACCACGGCAGCCAGGTTATACACACCACGGCAGCCAGGTTATAGACACCAGGTTATACACACCACGGCAGCCAGGTTATACACACCACGGCAGCCAGGTTATACACACCACGGCAGCCAGGTTATACACACCACGGCAGCCAGGTTATACACACCACGGCAGCCAGTTATACACACCACGGCAGCCAGGTTATACACACCACGGCAGCCAGGTTATACACACCACGGCAGCCAGGTTATACACACCACGGCAGCCAGGTTATACACACCACGGCAGCCAGGTTATACACACCACGGCAGCCAGGTTATACACACCACGGCAGCCAGGTTATAGACACCACGGCAGCCAGGTTATACACACCACGGCAGCCAGGTTATACACACCACGGCAGCCAGGTTATACACGCCTCGGCAGCCAGGTTATAGACACCACGGCATTCAAGTTATACACGCCACGGCAACCAAGTTATACACACCACGGCAGCCAGGTTATACACACCACGGCAGCCAGGTTATACACACCACTGCAGCCAGGTTATAGACACCAGGTTATACACACCACGGCAGCCAGGTTATACACACCACGGCAGCCAGGTTATACACACCACGGCAGCCAGGTTATACACACCACGGCAGCCAGGTTATACACACCACGGCAGCCAAGTTATACACACCACGGCAGCCAGGTTATAGACGCCAGGTTATACACACCACGGCAGCCAGGTTATACACACCACGGCAGCCAGTTATACACACCACGGCAGCCAGGTTATACACACCACGGCAGCCAGGTTATAGACGCCACGGCAGCCAAGTTATACACGCCACGGCAGCCAAGTTATACACGCCACGGCAGCCAGGTTATAGACACCAGGTTATACACACCACGGCAGCCAGGTTATACACACCACAGCAGCCAGGTTATACACACCACAGCAGCCAGGTTAAAGACGCCAGGTTATACACACCACGGCAGCCAGGTTATACACGCCACGGCAGCCAGGTTATACACGCCACGGCAGCCAGGTTATACACACCACGGCAGCCAGGTTATACACACCACGGCAGCCAGGTTATACACACCACGGCAGCCAGGTTATACACACCACGGCAGCCAGGTTATAGATGCCACGGCAGCCAGTTATACACACCACGGCAGCCAGGTTATACACACCACGGCAGCCAGGTTATACACACCACGGCAGCCAGGTTATACACACCACGGCAGCCAGGTTATACACACCACGGCAGCCAGGTTATAGACACCAGGTTATACACACCACGGCAGCCAGGTTATAGACACCAGGTTATACACACCGGCAGCCAGGTTATACACACCACGGCAGCCAGGTTATAGACACCAGGTTATACACACCACGGCAGCCAGGTTATACACACCACGGCAGCCAGGTTATACACACCACGGCAGCCAGGTTATACACACCACGGCAGCCAGGTTATACACACCACAGGCAGCCAGGTTATACACACCAGGTTATACACACCACGGCAGCCAGGTTATACACACCACGGCAGCCAGGTTATAGACGCCACGGCAGCCAGGTTATACACACCACGGCAGCCAGGTTATACACACCACGGCAGCCAGGTTATACACGCCACGGCAGCCAGGTTATACACACCACGGCAGCCAGGTTATACACACCACGGCAGCCAGGTTATACACACCACGGCAGCCAGGTTATAGACGCCACGGCAGCCAAGTTATACACGCCACGGCAGCCAAGTTATACACACCACGGCAGCCAGGTTATAGACACCAGGTTATACACACCACGGCAGCCAGGTTATACACACCACGGCAGCCAGGTTATACACACCACAGCAGCCAGGTTAAAGACGCCAGGTTATACACACCACGGCAGCCAGGTTATACACACCACGGCAGCCAGGTTATACACACCACGGCAGCCAGGTTATACACACCACGGCAGCCAGGTTATACACACCACGGCAGCCAGGTTATACACACCACGGCAGCCAGGTTATACACACCACGGCAGCCAGGTTATAGACACCAGGTTATACACACCACGGCAGCCAGGTTATACACACCACGGCAGCCAGGTTATACACACCACGGCAGCCAGGTTATACACACCACGGCAGCCAGGTTATAGACGCCAGGTTATACACACCACGGCAGCCAGGTTATACACACCACGGCAGCCAGGTTATAGACAGCCAGGTTATACACACCACGGCAGCCAGGTTATACACACCACGGCAGCCAGGTTATACACACCACGGCAGCCAGGTTATACACACCACGGCAGCCAGGTTATAGACGCCACGGCAGCCAGGTTATACACCCCACGGCAGCCAGGTTATACACACCACTGCAGCCAGGTTATAGACACCAGGTTATACACACCACGGCAGCCAGGTTATACACACCACGGCAGCCAGGTTATACACACCACGGCAGCCAGGTTATACACACCACGGCAGCCAGGTTATACACACCACGGCAGCCAGGTTATACACTCCACGGCAGCCAGGTTATACACACCACGGCAGCCAGGTTATACACTCCACGGCAGCCAGGTTATACACACCACGGCAGCCAGGTTATACACACCACGGCAGCCAGGTTATACACACCACGGCAGCCAGGTTATAGACACCAGGTTATACACACCACGGCAGCCAGGTTATACACACCACGGCAGCCAGGTTATAGATGCCAGGTTATACACACCACGGCAGCCAAGTTATACACACCACGGCAGCCAGGTTATAGACGCCAGGTTATACACACCACGGCAGCCAGGTTATACACACCACGGCAGCCAGTTATACACACCACGGCAGCCAGGTTATACACACCACGGCAGCCAGGTTATAGACGCCACGGCAGCCAAGTTATACACGCCACGGCAGCCAAGTTATACACGCCACGGCAGCCAGGTTATAGACACCAGGTTATACACACCACGGCAGCCAGGTTATACACACCACAGCAGCCAGGTTATACACACCACAGCAGCCAGGTTAAAGACGCCAGGTTATACACACCACGGCAGCCAGGTTATACACGCCACGGCAGCCAGGTTATACACGCCACGGCAGCCAGGTTATACACACCACGGCAGCCAGGTTATACACACCACGGCAGCCAGGTTATACACACCACGGCAGCCAGGTTATACACACCACGGCAGCCAGGTTATACACACCACGGCAGCCAGGTTATACACGCCACGGCAGCCAGGTTATAGACACCACGGCAGCCAGGTTATACACACCACGGCAGCCAGGTTATACACACCACGGCAGCCAGGTTATACACACCACGGCAGCCAGGTTATACACACCACGGCAGCCAGGTTATAGACACCAGGTTATACACACCACGGCAGCCAGGTTATACACACCACGGCAGCCAGGTTATACACACCACGGCAGCCAGGTTATACACACCACGGCAGCCAGGTTATACACGCCACGGCAGCCAGGTTATACACACCACGGCAGCCAGGTTATAGACACCAGGTTATACACACCACGGCAGCCAGGTTATACACGCCTCGGCAGCCAGGTTATACACACCACGGCAGCCAGGTTATACACGCCACGGCAGCCAGGTTATACACACCACGGCAGCCAGTTATACACACCACGGCAGCCAGGTTATACACGCCACGGCAGCCAGGTTATACACACCACGGCAGCCAGGTTATACACACCACGGCAGCCAGGTTATACACACCACGGCAGCCAGGTTATACACACCACGGCAGCCAGGTTATACACGCCACGGCAGCCAGGTTATACACACCACGGCAGCCAGGTTATACACACCACGGCAGCCAGGTTATAGACACCACTGCAGCCAGGTTATACACGCCACGGCAGCCAGGTTATACACACCACGGCAGCCAGGTTATACACACCACGGCAGCCAGGTTATAGACACCAGGTTATACACACCACGGCAGCCAGGTTATACACACCACGGCAGCCAGGTTATACACGCCACGGCAGCCAGGTTATACACACCACGGCAGCCAGGTTATACACACCACGGCAGCCAGGTTATACACACCACGGCAGCCAGGTTATACACACCACGGCAGCCAGGTTATACACGCCACGGCAGCCAAGTTATACACACCACGGCAGCCAGGTTATACACACCTCAGCAGCCAGGTTATAGACGCCACAGCAGCCAGGTTATACACACCACGGCAGCCAGGTTAAACACACCACGGCAGCCAAGTTATACACGCCACGGCAGCCAGGTTAAAGACACCAGGTTATACACACCACGGCAGCCAGGTTATACACACCACGGCAGCCAGGTTATACACACCACGGCAGCCAGGTTATAGATGCCACGGCAGCCAAGTTATACACCCCACGGCAGCCAGGTTATACACACCACGGCAGCCAGGTTATACACACCACGGCAGCCAGGTTATACACACCACGGCAGCCAGGTTATACACACCACGGCAGCCAGGTTATACACGCCTCTACAGCCAGGTTATAGACACCACGGCATTCAAGTTATACACACCACGGCAGCCAGGTTATACACACCACGGCAGCCAGGTTATACACACCACGGCAGCCAGGTTATACACACCACGGCAGCCAGGTTATACACACCACGGCAGCCAGGTTATACACACCACGGCAGCCAGGTTATACACACCACGGCAGCCAGGTTATACACGCCACGGCAGCCAGGTTATACACACCACGGCAGCCAGGTTATACACACCACGGCAGCCAGGTTATACACGCCTCGGCAGCCAGGTTATAGACACCACGGCATTCAAGTTATACACGCCACGGCAACCAAGTTATACACACCACGGCAGCCAGGTTATACACACCACGGCAGCCAGGTTATACACACCACGGCAGCCAGGTTATACACACCACTGCAGCCAGGTTATAGACACCAGGTTATACACACCACGGCAGCCAGGTTATACACACCACGGCAGCCAGGTTATACACACCACGGCAGCCAGGTTATACACACCACGGCAGCCAGGTTATACACACCACGGCAGCCAGGTTATACACGCCACGGCAGCCAGGTTATACACACCACGGCAGCCAGGTTATACACACCACGGCAGCCAGGTTATACACACCACGGCAGCCAGGTTATACACACCACGGCAGCCAGGTTATACACGCCACGGCAGCCAGGTTATACACACCACGGCAGCCAGGTTATACACACCACGGCAGCCAGGTTATACACACCACGGCAGCCAGGTTATACACGCCACGGCAGCCAGGTTATACACACCACGGCAGCCAGGTTATACACACCACGGCAGCCAGGTTATACACACCACGGCAGCCAGGTTATACACCCCACGGCAGCCAGGTTATACACACCACGGCAGCCAGGTTATAGACACCAGGTTATACACACCACGGCAGCCAGGTTATAGCACACCACGGCAGCCAGGTTATACACACCACGGCAGCCAGGTTATACACACCACGGCAGCCTATAGCACCAGTTATACACACCACGGCAGCCAGGTTATAGACACCAGGTTATACACACTACGGCAGCCAGGTTATACACACCACGGCAGCCAGGTTATACACACCACAGCAGCCAGGTTATACACACCACGGCAGCCAGGTTATACACACCACGGCAGCCAGGTTATAGACACCACGGCAGCCAGGTTATACAGCACCAGGTTATACACACCACGGCAGCCAGGTTATACACACCACGGCAGCCAGGTTATACATACCACGGCAGCCAGGTTATACACACCACGGCAGCCAGGTTATACACACCACGGCAGCCAGGTTATAGACACCACGGCAGCCAGGTTATACACGCCACGGCAGCCAGGTTATACACACCACGGCAGCCAGGTTATACACACCACGGCAGCCAGGTTATAGACGCCACGGCAGCCAGGTTATACACGCCACGGCAGCCAGGTTATACACACCACGGCAGCCAGGTTATAGACACCAGGTTATACACACCACGGCAGCCAGGTTATACACACCACGGCAGCCAGGTTATACACACCACGGCAGCCAGGTTACAGACGCACCAGGTTATACCAC